>NW_028243802.1:0-22000 GCF_964263255.1 Lissotriton vulgaris | reverse complement strand
AACCTTTAATATAGGAGATGATATCAACAAAGAATTGGTTTCGAAACTTTCATGAAGATTAATCAAACATTGCCAAAGTTATAAGCAAAACATAAATTGTTCTTCCTATGGAAACTTGATCCTAACTATAACTACTTACTGGCGACGACTGCCAGTAGGTTATATATATATATATATATATATATATATATATATATATATATATATATATATATATATATATATATATATATATATATATATATATATATATATATATATATATATATATATATATATATATATATTCACTGAAAAAACCATAGGTTATAGACCATATATAGTTAGGAATTAGCATTTACAAAACCTTAAATATTCACTGAAAAAACCATAGTTTATAGATTATATATAGTTAGGGATTAGCATTTACAAAACCTTATTTTACTCGCACAAAACCATTGCACTAACTATATATCGCGCACCCGCAATCCACTGCTGATGATGTCACATATTACATCATTCATGACATGGTCATCATATAACAGTGGGGAAAAAACCACAATCAAAATGATTGTGTTTAAAAAACCCATAAAATATAATCAATCAGAAATCAGAACTCCTCAAAAGTAACTTACTTTCTATGACGTCAAAGGATGTCCTATGAACAGCTTATACTCTGTTGTGCTGTTACTATTTTCTGCCCACCACTTTCTGAAAGATAAGCTCCATCGTTTTAAGAAAAATGAGACATACAAAGCAATTTAAAACAGCACACTAAATTACAGCAACACCTAGAATCATTATAATCCAGTTACCTACCCTAAATTCTCACTTCTGAAAACAAGTCAAAAGGCAACATTGCTTCATACTAAAATGGTAATCATTGACGAAAGACTAGCCTTTTTTACATTTCAAATAAGCTGTGTAATATCCTGATGTTGTCAAAGGACCATCATAACATTTAATAGCTGCAGTTACAAATGCTCTTCCTGAAATCGATGACTATGTAGCCAAAACATTTTTAATTAGACTTGACACAAAACATCATTTTAAATGCACAGCTGGCTTCCATATTTTCTCCAAAAAGCATACTAGTCTCTTTCTAAAATAAAGGAACCATATCTCACCTTAGCAAATGCTTTTTGAATTTCAAAACAGTCTCAGAAACACACAAATCTTTCTTTAGCAGAGCAAAAGGTATGCACTCAAGAGGCTGCAACCAAGAAAGGCACAGAAATGCTGATATTCATCACACATATCTCTCATGTCACCCAATCAAAACTCTTCCCTCACTTTTTTCAACTCAACACCCTTCCCCCCTCTGCCCTTTCTGTCCTTTTTCCATAGCAACTACATCCTGCCAGACCTCTCATGTTTACAAGTTCACACAACAATGTTTCAAATGAACTCTGAACTCTCAGTACACCTGCTAATCCACTGCAATCTTTCTTAAAATCATTTTCTTTTAACCATTCAAATTACATCTTTCAAAGAACACATCCATGTAAATGTAAATGTAAATGTAAATCGTGGATGGATGCCGGCCGTTTTAGCAGGAACGGTGAGTTTTGAATTCCCCCTCGCAACCGGGTTATCCGCTCTGTTAGCATCCTTTGCAGTAATTGCGCCCAGCACAAGGTCCCTCCCTGGATTACTGTTCCAGCTAAGTTATTCCTCGCTTAAGATTTAAGTTATTACTGCCCAACTTTGTATTGTATTTTATTCAAGGGGACTTGTATATTTTCTTGACAAGTTTCCTTGGACTTTATAAACTCCTTTGCTGCCAAGGACGAATATTTGTGAATATAGTTTATGCATTTGGACCCACAACCGGGGACTGTATATATACTTAAGGTTGTATTCAATGGTTACATACAACCATGCAAATATTGCAGATGACGTTTCCTTATGTACTATTAGTTTCATTCAAATAAAAAACTACATTCTACTCGTTCTTTACTTGACAGGCCTGCTGGAAAACACAGTGCCCACTCCCTCCTCCCTTGGACAATCAGGACATTCAGTCCACTACTAATTTCTATATCTACTCAGGTAATTTGATTTTGTCGCATCATCCATTTCCTGTTTTCCACTCTCTGTTAGCCAGGAGATGTTTGTAATTCTGTTAGTTTTTAACCATTATGCCTCGCATAGGATGTTACCCTGCTGTCCAATTTTAATATCTTTCAGTAAACGACTTGAGACAAATAATAAAGTGATAAGACCGTTTTTACCACCCAGGACTCCCTACAAGCACTGCATTCATTGCGTATTAGCATGCTTACAGTAAGTAGATATTATCAAAAGATTGCTAGATTTAATAACAGGGAATCTTATGCCCCTTTCCCCCCCCCTTGTTTACCAGCTGTAAAGTTATTTCAAGCATCGGCATTTCAGTTGCTTAACAACACAATGACATATTTCAAGATGGTCATTTTTCCATTTTCATGTCCCTACCAAGGTCCATCTTTGTTTAATTCACATTGGAATACACTAACAATCAAGAGGATTACACTATCCGGGAAGGCGTTCCTTGTATCCCGGTTCCTCCCATATTTCCCTGCATAAGCGACGTATCTTAAATCCAAAGGTAAATGAAAATTGGCTTTTGTGTAATGTAGTTATTTAAAGCTAGATGCATTTGGACCCTAGTTTCTCTTGGTCTCCTTCTCCCCCCTTTTCTTTAACTGAATCTGCTTCAGTGATAATTGCCAATACTAAGCTTCTTACATGGAACTAGCCCAACCTCTACACAGGGTTTTCTTTTACTATGCTCTCCCTATTCGTTCTTCTCTCTCTTCTTACTTACTCTGGTTCCCCCCTTTTCTTGTGCCACATGTACATGTAGGCCTAGCACACTACGTGCTGTGTGTACATATCCGTCTCCCAAAATAATGAAATCAATTGTGGGTAATTTAATCCGTCTCCCGCTTAATGAAATCGCGTGTTGGAAAGCTACACAGTCTATGTTTTGATTCCTTTTAATTGTAAATACCACGTATTTTTAATTGTATATTCTGTTTACACACTTGTACATATCCCTGGGCTTATATGTATTTTCCAGCTGACAGAATTTCTGTAGGCTGTCGCCTGTAGATCAATGAACACATAAGCTCCATGTCTATCGTTGTGTTGTTTTTAACAAGTCAATTGTTGTATATGTTGTTTGATTGGATATTGTTTTGTGTATATAGAAAACTGATTGTACATATATGTCTTTTACCGACAGCCCTGAAGAAGTCCCATCTTGGGACGAAACGCGTCGGCTGTATATGTTTCACTGATAACTGAAAATAAAGATTTAAAGAAGATCAACAACATCTCTCTGAAAAATATTTCTTCATTGTGCTTATATATCATCTGCACTGATCTTTTTGTTACCTCTTGCTGTCTGGTGCACCTTTGCGGTAGTTTTTCCTGTATTAAAATCCCTCAGGGATTAGGCATAGTGATGATGGGTGCCATCCAGTGTGCACACAATCCCCCTAATTAATTTAAGGGTTAATGAATATCACGGGGAGAAAATTAGTCAGGTGCTGACTTTAAGAAGGGTCCATCATTATATTCTGCTTTTTGTAAATGTAAATGTATTTGAGCTCATATAGCGCACAGCTACCCACAAAGGGTTTCCCGGCGCTTGCTTAGGGAACCCGTCCTGGTATTCCCCTGTGAGATAACCCCGACAGGGTATCCACAAGGTGAAAGCCAGGCATCCCGCCGCGAGGGGCCGTTGTGGAGATTAAGCAAGCTATTGCCCAGAGTCGCAGAGTGTGAACCCGTGAGTTGAGAAGGCACCGGAGCGAGAATTATCGAGTCCGTGGAATTTTTGAGCCCAAGACCCGCCGAGGCGGGGAATTGAACCCTGGTCCAGGGCCGATCTCAGCTTCCGGGTCTGCCGCTCTAACCCCTGAGCCACACTTCTCCACACCATGCACCCTAACTTTCTGTTTTCAGCAATGGAAATCCACCAATCACTGCTAATGAACCATTAGCACTGAAACTCCACAGTTTTTTTTCTTTACAAACTCCTACTGTTTTAACTGCAATTTCATTCCCACACTTCATCTGACTGCAGCAGAACCTCCTTTCACCATGTTTTCTGTCTGGATTCTTGGATATAGCTACATCCACTGGGCTCACAGGTATGCTGATAACAGAAATTTACACAACCTCAATTTACAAAATGTGGAAATCAAATGGATTGGCAAAAAGGATTGAGATGTCACCAATTGATACCATTGGTGAAAACCTTTTTGCATTTGCCAAACCCTGACCTCATACTAGTGCACTGTGGAGGAAATGATTTGGGCACTTTGACTGGGGTAGGTCTGGAAATGCTCTTAAAGGACACCCTTGACCAATTAATGGCACTTTTTCCTCAAACTGCCTTGGTATATTCCAATATATGCCAAAGACAAAAATGGAGGTGGTCCAATCAATTTTGTCCACAAATTGAGAAAGCGAGGAAGCATGTAAATAAGTCTGTTTCAGCTTATATGAGAGACCATGGAATGGGCGCCATCTACAACAATAACTTGCGTTACTACATGCAAGATATCTACAGAGGAGATGGTGTGCACTTCTCAGATGAGGGAAACAGAGTTTTCATACAAAATTTAAGACTGTGTATGGGTACCTACTTATAAGTACCTAGAACTTACACAGAACACAAAAGCTCTTTTCAGAGCTACCTTAACTATAATTACTCTTTCCAAATTACAAATGTACCTTTTTCACAAATTTTCACTTATGTTCGCTTCCCGGTTCCCTGCCCAGTTTGCGTACCGGCAGCTAATCGCGCGAAAAATTCAAAATCTTTTTTTTTTATTCCAACATATATGAGCCTCCTCAGCCACCCTCAGAAAACCTAGGGGGTCAGGATACATCTCCTGTGCCCCCTTATACCCATTTCCCACATTGTTTTTTCTCCATCTTGTGATTAAATTCCACCGAAACACAAAATGGCGAACTCCCGTTATGCTACCGGTGAGCGACCCGGTTCGCATACCGGGAAGCGCTTCTACCGTGAAAAATCGAATTTTTATTTGCCCCACGGGACCCTTTAATAACCCTAACATCATTCCTAGGGGGTCAAGAGGGGTCTACCTTGCCCCCTTTCATTGAATTCCCCCTTTGTTTTTCTCCTCCTCTTGTCCCTCGATCCTACCAAGAGACAAGATGGCGGCCGGTCCGGACTGTTTAGAATGTTGACAGACACCGGAGAGCCAATCAGCTTCACTTCGCGAAGTTCCGTTACGCGTCAGGTACGCAAACCGGGGTGCTAACCGGAGCGCTGTCACAGATATATCTGTTTTTTAAAATGCTAATTTCTCAAGATCCACTGGAGCACATATATTGAGACATAGCAAAGGCACGTCGGGCAAACCATATCTACAATTTTGCCAAGTTTTGTGTAAATCCATTCAGCCGCTCGAGCTATAAGTGAGTCCAACCGCCCTATGGAAAACTCAATGTTAAAAACACATTTTGGGACCCCCCTTTTTTCTCGGCCCCCACTTCATGAAACCCCCCAAACTTTCAGGGGACGCTCAGAAACAAAATGTGCCATTTTCCTGAAAATTTCAACCAATTCCATCCACAAACGCCAAAGTTATTCCACATAGAATTTTCAAAAATCCCATAGGAAAAAAATCCTAACTATATATACCTACTGGCGACCGCCAGTAGGTAATATATACATATATATATATAAAAGTATATATATATATTACCTACTGGCGGTCGCCAGTAGGTAGTTATAGTTGGGATTTTTTTCAATGTTAAATCTCAAAATTCTATTTGGAATAACTTTGGCGCCGGTTGAGGAATCTGACTGAAAATTTCCTCAAAATGGCCTCGCGGCGTTCCGGTTCTTCCCTGAAAGTTTGGGGGGATTCGCCAAGTGGGGGCTGAGATAAAAGGGGGTCCCAAAACACGTTTTCCCCATGTTAATTTCCATAGGGCGGTCGATTTCACTTTTAGCCCGAACGGCTGAATGGATTTCAACCAAATTTGGCAAAATTGTAGGGACTGGTAGCCCGATGTGCCTTTGCTATGTCTCAAGATATGTGCTCCAGTGGATTTTGAGTAATTTAGGTTCAAAAAAATATATATATCTATAGGCGCGCCCCGGTACGCGCACCGGGGAGCGCACCAGGCGCGCCACGCGACTTGTGCGCAGAAAGCTGATTGGCTCTCGGGTGTCTGTAAACATTCGAAACAGTCCGGAGTGGCCACCATCTTGTGTCTCGGTAAAATCGAGATACAAGAGGTGGCAAAAACAAAGGGGGGAATTGACCATAAGGGGGTAGGGTAGACCCCCCCTGACCCCGTAGGTTTGATGTGGGGGCCATAAAAAGGCCCCGCGGGGCAAATTGTTTTTTTATTTTTTCGATTTTCACGGGGGAGCGCCCGGTACGCGCACCGGGTAGTGCACCGGGGAGCGTACTATGGGGAAAAAATAATCAGTTTTAAAAATTGTATATTTATTAATTGTTCTTTTTGTTGTTTTTAATTTTTTTTATTTAAGTACCAACATATAGGTACCAATGCAGAGTCTATTATTTAATATACACCGTTTCCTTTGTAGATATCTTGCATGTTGTTACAGAAGTTATTGTGGTATATGGAATTCATAGTGTAGTCTGTCAGGAAAGCAGAAACAATATGGAGGCAGGAGATGATAAAGAGATGTTAAATACACATTGGAGATAATATAGTGGGAGAAAGGAAGTACCTATGAGCAAACTTATTATGTAACACAAAAAAGTTGCACAGTATATTTTAAGTCTGACTTTACATTATAATCAATTTGGTACTAGTTTAAGAAATACATATAAGAATGAATAATGTCTCAAACAATTTTTGAATTATTAAATATAAATTTATTTTTCAGATTCCTTTTCCAAATTTAACAGAATTTCTAATATTTGATTGTCAGAAATGTCCTCATTTTGAATCAGGAAATCTACTGATTGTACACATTGAAGTAGTTCATAGTCCCGCGATTCATCCATGTATTCTGAGTCATTGGGTTCAAAACCTTTATTATTGTTGCTATCCAGAACAATTTCGTTGGAATTTTTTTGCTCTCCTTCCATTTTTGTGCTGTAATTTGCATTTAAAAAAATATATCAGTAGAGATAGGGCACTGTTGGATTTAAGTTCAGACAGGTACTTTGGTTTTTTAATAGTAATTTTATCGTTGGGCAGTGTATGGTATCAGACTGGAAGTAGAAATATAAAAAAGTGTATGTGATAAAGCTTAAGTAAATTCATAATTATACAAGACAAGCCTAACTCCATCCATAACTGTAACAGAGAAGTCTATCTTATTCTATACCTATTACAGAGGGATAGTATATAACTACCAGAATTTTTTTTCTGAATAAATTTAAAGTGTACAACATACAGTTTTTAAAATACCATCTTACCTTTCAAAAAGAAGTTTAAGTTCTCAGTGAAAATGCTCTTGAAATGTACTTCAGGAAGTAGTAGTCAAAATGGCTGTGTTTCTCTCTCTTTCTTTATATATATTCAGGTACATAACCAATCAAATGTCATGAAATAATAGTAGATAATGAAAGTAACATTTTAATTGGTTGTCAATTCTAACACTTCAAATGTGTTTTTGTCATGTAATTTACCTCAAGGTATTTAGTCAGGCCTACAGCATAATTGTCTCAATGGAATTCCATCAAATTTGGGTAAATGGTAGGGACTGCTATGTAGTAGGGCTGATTCTATATTTGGTGTAAGGGTCTCCAGTGGTTTTTCTGTAAATTACTTTCCCACCTTTTTTTAGGGAGCGCTTACCGGTGCGCGCCCCGGTACGTGCACCGGCAGCGTTACGGGAGTCCGCCATTTTGTGTTTCGGTACAATTGAGACACAAGATGGAGGACAAACAACGTTGGGAATGGGTAGAAGGGGGCACGGTAGACAGCCCCTGACCCCCTATGTTTTCTGAGGGGGGCTTAGGAGGCTCATAAAGGCTAAAGCATACTTTGGTGAAAAATAGTGAAAAAAGTTAGAAAAAGATAAATGTTTTGAATGATCAGAGGTAGGGTAGCTCGGAAAAGAGCTTTTGGGTTCTGTGGCTGATTTAGGTAACTACAAGTAGGTTCCAATGCACAGTCTTAAATTCAGGAGGAAAATTCTATTCCCCTCATCTGAGAAGTGCACACCATCTCCTCTGTAGATGTCTTGCATGTTGTAACGCAAGTTAATATTGTATATTGAACCCATTCCACAGTCTCTCATGTAAGAAGAAACAGATTTATTCACATGTTTCCGTGCTTTCTCAAATTGTGGACAAAATTGTTTGGACCAGTTCCATTTCTGTCTTTGGCATATATTAGAATATACCAAGGCAGTTTGTGGAAAAAGTGTCATCAATTGATCAAAGGTGTCCTTTGAAAGCATTTCCAGACCAACTCCAGTCATACTGCCCAAATCATTTCCACCACAGTGCACTATTAAGAGGTCAGGGTTTGGCAGATGCAAAAAGGTTTTCACCAATGGTATCAATTGATGACATCTCAATCCTCTCTGGCCAATCCACTTGATTTCCACATTTGATAAATCAAGGTTGTGATAATTTCTGCTTGCTGCATACCTTTGAGCCCAGTGGATGTAGCTATGTTCAATAATCCATACAGAATACATGATGTGAGAAGGTTCTGGTGCAGTCAGATGAAGTGTGGGAATGAAGTGGCAGTTGGAACAGTAGGAGTTTACAAAAAAAATAATTGTGGAGTTTTCCTGCTGTTGAATCACAAGCAATGATTGGTGGATTCAGTTAGTTGAAAACAGAAAGCTAGGGTGCATGGTTGTGTTGTGTTTAAGAAGCAATTTGAATGGTTAAGAAAAAGTCACTAAAAGCAATAATGCCCTGGATAAGCTGGTGTATTGAGAGGTCAAACATCCTTGCTGACTTAATTTGCAACACTGTAGAATAAACTTTTGAACCTGAGAGTTCAGTTAGGAAGGAGTTGCTATGGTAACAGATAGAAAGATCTGAGAGGGGGAAGGCTGTTGGTTTGAAAATAGTGAGGGAAGACTTTTGATTGGTTGAAATAAGGCATATGTGTGCAAAGTTAGAGATTTTCTATGCCAGTCTTGGTTTCAGTGTATTAAGTGCACACCTTTTGCTCTGCAAAAGAAAAATTGATGTGTGTGTCTGACACTGTTTTCAATCTGGACCAACTTTCAAGAAAAAATGCATGATTTTTTCAGGAAACCCTCACTCACCCTAGTGGTGACATGCTTCATCATCGGGTCCACTAGGGAGATCGAGTACCTCCCCAGTGTGCTACGACGCCAGGAGACTGCGGAGCAGGTTTTGTGAGAGTGAAGAGTGAAAAGAGAGTGGTTAAAAATGTCAGAGGTTGTACCAAAAAATCATTTATTAGCTGGTCAACTTGACATATTAAAATTAAAGACTATGTGCAGGGAAACTAGCCAAAAGAAATACTGGTGTTTCCCTGTTAGGGGAAGGTCAACATGTTTCTGCCCTTTAAGTGTATGAATTTGCAGGGCTTTCGTCAGGACCAGTAAGCGAGTGTTGCCTCAACAGGTATAGGCGCGCTAAGGCCCACCCTGCCGTAGGTGGTGAAAGTTAAAAAGTAGCACTATGTGTAAAAATTGGTGCGTTAAAAATACAAACCAAAAGGCTAGGGGATTTACCTCTATTGCGAGGAGCCCAGAAGTCTGTAGATAGGTGATAGACAGACAGACAAACAACACACAAAACATAAAAACAAGAACAGACAATCATTATTGATCATGTTTTGTAGCCATTAAACTGATAGTGTGGCGTGATACGTGCTAACAAACCTATCAATGGCCGTGGCCGAGATGGATTGCATTGCAGAATAGAGGTTGTGCCCAAGAACCAGGGTGATGGGCCTCAACTAGAACCAGAGTCAAGTGATCTGGCACAAGGCGTTGCACAATTGGTGAGGTAATGTAAATTGAGGCTTGCAGTGCTAAGTCCATCCGTGTGGGAAGCCAGGCGGCTGCCCGTAATTGTAACACTACCTATGGTAAGGAGGCGGAGAAATGATCCCCGAGGTGTAGCGTAGGAAGCAGAGCTACGTAGTAATTATGCGTAGCCCTACTGGCCGTGGAATTAGAGAACTTTAATTAGGCACGCAAAATAATGAAAAATATAAGTGAAACAATCCTCACTTGTACTTAATGTGAACCACGCCCCATAGATTCAGGGGGGGGTGGGAGCGACAATGGCACACCCTATTAAGGTAAAAACAAACATACAACGGAGAGTTCAAGGAATCTGGCAGAATCTCACACACAAACACTTAGCTTATTAAGATGTCCAAATGGTTGATCTTACGCCCGCAACGCTCAGCACCCACTCGGCACATAGCTTTCCCCCGCTGGATCTCGTGGATCACGAGCGAGGGGCAAGCCCGGCGCTAAGAGGGGGAGGCGTCGAGGCGTCTGCCAATGGGAGACGTTTGTTTGAAATCGAAGCCTGGAAAGCAAGCCCCGCACTCCCGCGAGTGATGCGCTCGAGGCTTTCAGAGCAGAACGAGGCTTGGAATACAAGAGTCGTGCGCATGCGCGCGCAAGGGTAGATGCATGGATTGTTTTGCAGCGAGGCTTGACACGCAAGCCTCACAGGATCGGGTGATTAGATTGTAGACCGTGGGTCCGTTGTATAATGCGGACTTTGATTATAATGAAAGTTCATGGCTGATTATGAGCCATGAATGATGGAAGATCAAAAAATAAATAAAGGTCAAAAAATATATATATAAGGAAGTAAAAAGGTAAATGCCCCCTCGTAGGTGATGCATCAAGAGAGTTAATATTATAAGTGTGATACATTGATTTCACATGGTTAGAATTGCAACAAGAGAGTTATTGTTTTCACATGGTTAGACCTGCAATCTTAGTTGATGCCCTTATGCTACGCTACACCTCGGGGATCATTTCTCCGCCTCCTTACCATAGGTAGTGTTACAATCACGGGCAGCCGCCTGGCTTCCCACACGGATGGACTTAGCACTGCAAGCCTCCATTTACATTACCTCACCAATTGTGCAACGCCTTGTGCCAGATCACTTGACTCTGGTTCTAGTTGAGGCCCATCACCCTGGTTCTTGGGCACAACCTCTATTCTGCAATGCAATCCATCTCGGCCACGGCCATTGATAGGTTTGTTAGCACGTATCACGCCACACTATCAGTTTAATGGCTACAAAACATGATCAATAATGATTGTCCGTTCTTGTTTTTATGTTTTGTGTGTTGTTTGTCTGTCTGTCTATCACCTATCTACAGACTGCTGGGCTCCTCGCAATAGAGGTAAATCCCCTAGCCTTTTGGTTTGTATTTTTAACGCACCAATTTTTACACATAGTGCTACTTTTTAACTTTCACCGCCTACGGCAGGGTGGGCCTTAGCGCGCCTATACCTGTTGAGGCAACACTCACTTACTGGTCCTGACGAAAGCCCTGTAAATTCATAAACTTAAAGGGCAGAAACATGTTGACCTTCCCCTAACAGAAAAACACCAGTATTTCTTTTGGCTAGTTTCCCTGCACATAGTCTTTAATTTTAATATGTCAAGTTGACCAGCTAATAAATGATTTTTTGGTACAACCTCTGACATTTTTAACCACTCTTTTTTCACTCTTCACTCTCACAAAACCTGCTCCGCAGTCTCCTGGCGTCGTAGCACACTGGGGAGGTACTCGATCTCCCTAGTGGACCCGATGATGAAGCATGTCACCACTAGGGTGAGTGAGGGTTTCCTGAAAAAATCATGCATTTTTTCTTGAAAGTTGGTCCAGTCTTTTGACCAACCACAGTTGGCCTCATATTTTTATGTGCTAATTCCACTTTATTAACGCCACACTGACGGACACTCTTCCTTTGTAAATGTAATATGTGATGTCATCAGCAGTGCATTACACGCGCAAGTTATAGTTAGTCCAACTAACTATAACGCGGGAATTTCAATGGTTTTATGTCAGTAAAATTTCCAGGTAACTATAACTGGTGGGAAACCTATGGTTTTTTCAGTGAATTTAATAGGTTTTTTAAATGCTAATTCCTAATTATAACTGGTGTGAAACCTATGGTTTTTTCAGTGAATATATATATATATATATATTTATATATATATATATATATATATATATACGTACATGTGTGTATATATATATATATATATATATATATATATATATATATATATATATATATATATATATATATATATATATATTTTTTTTTTTTTTTTTTACCAAGTTGCAGCATTGTGTTGAAACGCGTAGCGTAATTTGGGAATAAACACCTTTTTCTTTAGATATCTGTCTCTGAGTGCGTATTTGCTGGATTCAGCAACTTGGTAAATTGAAAACACTAACGGCTTTGGGTTCGCCGGAGTAATATGCCACCTGACTATGGGAGTAATGGTCTCGGAAGGACCCTAACTATCTTGGATATATATATATATATATATATATATATATATATATATATATATATATATATATATATATTCACTGAAAAAACCATAGGTTATAGACAATATATAGTTAGGGATTAGCATTTACAAAACCTTATTTTACTCGCATAAAACCATTGAAATTCGCATATATAGTTAGTTGCGCTAACTATATATCGCGCACCCGCAATCCACTGCTGATGATGTCACATATTACATCATTCATGACATGGTCAGTGACATCACTGATGACATCACTGATGACATCTCAAATGACATCACTGATGACATCTCAAATGACATCACTGATGACATCAATGATGACATCTTAAATGACATCACTGATGACATCACTGATGACATCTCATTTGACATTACTGATCACATCACTGATGACATCATTCATGTGATTATACGATGAACCTCTTCAGACTCTGATATAACCTTAGATACACTGAGTGTAAAGAGACACTCACAGACTGTCACTCATCAATGGAGTTACTCACACACCTAGTCAGTCATGCAAAGAATCAATCACACCTCCATTTCCTCAACTATACAGTTATACACATCTTACTTATTCAAACATATACTAACACATATTTACTCCCTTATACAATCCCTGATACAAGTTCACAATGATCCATACAGCCACTCACACATTCACTGGCTCTTATGCACAGTTATTTATATATGTCAACTCTCATATGTACTGTGTTTTACATATGTACTTACTTTGACATGTAGCACTGAGATATCCATTCACTCACCAATACACTCATGCACACAGTCAACCGCCCATGCAGCTGTTTCCACATGCACTTTTGAACCCATACATCTAGTGAATCAACTGCTCACACATCTATGCACAGAGTCATACACCTCCCAGCCACCCCCACACACACTCAGTCTCCCATACAAATACTTGGGCAACCAATCAATAACACATATAGTTACTCATATAGCTACTGATCAACACATGCAGCAGTTTACAGAACAACAGACATAATGATGCACAAATTAAGACAGTTTAGTCACTAACCCATGCACTCAGTGAGACACATTTAATCACTCTCTCATACAGTCAGTCATGCACCTACTAAATCCTTCATCCAGACATTTATACATCCACTCATTCTTCAATATGTAAGACATATTTTAACTTTACAGAAACAGACAGCCACTGGATGATGTCATCAGTGATGTCATTTGAGATGTCATCAGTGATGTCATTTGAGATGTCATCAGTGATGTCATCAGTGATGTCACTGACAATGTCATGAATGATGTAATATGTGACATCATCAGCAGTGGATTGCGGGTGCGCGATATATAGTTAGCGCAACTAACTATATATGCGAATTTCAATGGTTTTATGCGAGTAAAATAAGGTTTTGTAAATGCTAATCCCTAACTATATATGGTCTATATCCTATGGTTTTTTCAGTGAATTTTCAAGGTTTTGTAAATGCTAATCCCTAACTATATATGGGCTAAAACCTATGGTTTTTTCATTGAATTTCAATGGTTTTTTAATAGCAAATATCAAAAGCTGTCAAATGTCAAGTACGTGATAGGTAAAAACATTTTCGTGTTTATGCACGCTGATGTGCTTTGAACGCTGCCCCCCCCCTCTTTTCTCTTAGAAGTACTCTCTCTTTGCAGATAGTGAAGGGTAGTTGTCTCTCCATTTGATTGATTGTTATCCAAGCATTTACTATTTTAGAATTTATTCTCTTTGGTTCATTCTCTATTTACTAACAAGCACAAAGCCGCAATACTCTGTTTAGTCTTTGCAGATAGTGAAAAATCGTGTAAAAAAAAAAAAAATAATCGAGCAAAATCAGTAAGCCACTAATGGGATCTCTTTTTGACCTCGCTAAAATAGAAACATTAGGAACAACCCTTCATAAGAAATACGAAACTAGTGAGATGAACTGAGCTCCACACCATGATGGCTGCAAGACAGCTCGGCTCCGCCACCCACCCCGCCCAAAATAACGATAAACTCTATGCAAATATTATAAATATATACAACACACCAGCAAAGTAACAGGGTAAAACATTTTATTAAATAACTATTTACATAACTATTTTATACTTTTTGTTGCCTAATCCGGCTAGCTCAATCGATCGAGCATGAAACTCATGCACTCTGATAGCAAGCGTTGCTGCTGATGCTATGCAAACAAAAACTGGTTTTCAGTTTGTACATTCTTCAAGATTTTTCATCCAAGGCTGGTTGAGAGCTTGTAGAACGATGGCTTCAGATTTTCAACATACGGTGTGGTGGCGCGGACTGGGAGGGTGCGCTTGACTTCTGCCCCCTCCCCAAGTCGTGTTGCCCTGGCGTGGCCTAAGATCGCCCCCGACATAGGCGGCCGGCTCCCGGGGTCCGGCGGAACTTTTTGCCTTTTGATGACTCTTCCATTCTGGACCTTATCCCACAATCCGTTTGACCTGAAGACACGCTGTAGTGGGGCGCCCCTTTACCGTTTCAGTTGCCATTCCGCCCGCTTTTGCTACACTGTGCCTCTTCCTCCATTCAGCTGTTTACCGCCCGCTCTTGCGACTACAGCGTCTCGCTCACCATGCAGTTGAGTTGCTCCCGCTCTTGCGATGCAGCTATAGGCGGCTGCCACAGGACTCTCAAAATGGCGGCGGCCTCTTCAGATTTGGGCGTGGTCCACTAAAATGGCCATGGGACACCTTGGAACTCGGACGCTTGTCTGCTAGGGCTTGGGCCCCATTCTCGCAAGTGTCCACTGAGCCTTGAAGATTCTACAAAAGTCTTGGGGGCCCCCGACTCCCGCAGGCTTCTGGTGGGGAGCGGCTGCCATGATTGCTCGTGGAATGGCCACGACTGAGATACGAGATGGTGGTGCTCTCATGCTAACGCCAGCTTCAGTCTGAAACATCCAGAAACACTGTAGACTACCAATTCAATCTGTTCCGGTAGCGCCCCAACGTGACCCGGTAGGGAAGAACTTGCCCTCCCCTCTTTGATTGATGGTTCTTGTTGCCTGTCCCTTCTGTTGTCATTTAACAGAACTTTTTAGACTGCTGAAAGGGGTTGTGTTCCGACCGCTGGTTGGTGGAGACATTTTGACTATATTCTGGACCTACGTTGTCGCGTAATGCGTTATATGACACGCCGCGTTAGCGCACCCGGAAGTACTCCAGTGCGCGAAGCGCAACTTCCCGGAAGGGATCCGGGGCGCGGCGCGCAGCGCGTAACGTAAGCATAACAGGTAATGTGACTTGTTAATAAAACTTTTCATTGGTTCATTTTACTTTTGTTATTCTAATGATGAAAGGCTTGGTCATATGACCTAAAAATTACGCTTTTTATTGCTTTCGAACATTATTTTTTCTTAAACATATATGTTATAATGTTCCAGGCTAATGTATTTTCCCGGAAAAATTACAACTGTCCTGCAAGTAAAATATATTCCTTTTTCTAGAAAAAGGGCGTTTCTTCGTCCCATGACGGAGCCGTTGAGCAAAAGATGCTCGGCCTGCTGTCTTAGTTGCCGATACGCCTGAATATCAGATTCTTATCGATCACTTTATGTTGCAGGAGTAAAAAACACAACAGCCCTTGACCTTTTATCTTTACTGCGTTCCTGCGTATTATACCTTTTATCCGTCATGTAATTGGACTGCTTTATTTCACTTGCCTTTTACTGATTCGAAAACAGTGACTAAAATTAAAAACTTTACCAATGTAAATACTACTACCATGTTTTGTTTTAAAAACCTTTATTGTGAAAATGTCAGTATACAAATGCGGGCCTATAACCACGTGGGCCGGCCACGGAGCAAACTGGAATCGTATATGATGAGGAGACATTTACACTGTAGAGGAACGCAACGAGCGGGCCATTAGGTTGCAAGAACTAAGGTGTCTAACAGTTGCGGAATCGGTGGACGTACATTTTGTAATTAAAATATGACAGGGCCACTTACAATAAAATTATCTAGATTTACATTTGCGGGCAAGTACCATGGGTGACGTTAATTCGAACTTTCAATAGTACAGTAATCAATAACACATCAGAACTTAATATCAATAGGGATGTCGAAATATTCAATCAATTCTCGTTCCCGCCCGCCATGTGCTTCAAAACTGCATACGTATCTCGTGATATCAAGGTTGTGCAACCAGTACACAACAAGGAGTTACGAGTCCCATTTATACCGGCACCATTTTGGGCGAGGCCGGGCAGGTCCAGGATATAGTCAAAATGTCTCCACCAACCAGCGGTCGGACCAGAACCCCTTTCGGCAGTCAAAAAAGGTTCAGTTAAATGACAACAGAAGAGATAGGCAACAAGAACCAACAGTCAAAAGAGGGGAGGGCAAGATCTAAAGCCATTGTTCTACAAACTCTCAAGCAGACTTGGATGGAAAAATCCTGAAGAATGTACAAACTGAAAACCATTTTTTGTCTGTATAGCATCACCAGCAACGCTTGAGTCAGCTTTGTGTGAAGCCGCCATTTTGATTCAATCAATAGCGTCCCCCTGCACACATTCAGGGACCTGGTCGTGTCTAAAGGTCAAACGGATTGTGGGACAAGATGCAGAAAGGAAAAGGAAAAAAATTCCGCGGGACCCTGGGAACCGGCCGCCTATGTCATGGGCGATCTTTGGCCACACCAGGGCTATAGTGAAGCTGCAGCAGGTGCAAATAAGCTTCAGACAGTGTTACAAGCGCTCTTCAGAAATCTCAACTATGACTCCACCTCCGTGCCATCCGGATCTTGGCGCCTTGTGCTGGTTCCGACCTATTCACACATCGGTCCGCTACTGACACCACCTCATAGGCCAACGGGACACCCCACGCCGACTTTCGGCGCAGCATTGTAGGATGGCCACACCAGTGCAGCAACTTGCTAGACACCACCTCGGTGCCATCCAGATCTCGGGCGTTGTGCTTCCTTCGGCCTACTGTAGCCGCAAGTGCGGACGCAACTCAGCTGGATAGCGAGTGAAACACCAAGGGGCGCCCCACTGCAGCCGAGGAGCCTCCATCTTGGGGGCGACGCACAGCATCACATTGCTTTCTCAAACAGCCCCCACTGACTGACGCGACCTCACAGGCCAACGGGGCGCCCCACGCCGACTTTCGGCGCAGCATTGTAGGATGGCCACACCAGTGCGGCAACTTGCTGGACACCACCTCGGTGCCATCCGGATCTTGGCGCGTTGTGCTGCCTTCGGCCTACTGTAGCTGCAAGTGCAGGCGCAACTCTGCTGGACGGCGAGTGAAAAGATAAGGGGCGCCGCACTGCACATCAGGTGCTTCCACCTGGGGAGGCGAGAGAGGCCAGTTTGCGCCACCTCCCCCCCCCACAGGCACCCCACGCCGACTTTCGGCACAGCATTGCAGGTTGGCCACACCAGTGCAACTTGCTGGACACCACCTCGGTGCCATCCGGATCTCGGCGCGTTGTGCTGCCTTCGGCCTATTCGCACATCGGTCGCCTACTGACGCCGCCTCACGTGCCAACGGATTTTCTACGCTTTTTATAGCAGCGCGTAACGTAAGCATAACAGGTCATGTGACTTCTTTATAAAACTTTTCATTGGTTCATTTTACTTTTGGTTTCCTAATGATGGAAGGCTTGATCATACGACCTAAAAATAACACTTTTCATTGGATTAAAACATTTTTTTCCCAAACGATGAAAGCCCCACCTTGTTTCTAGATGTTTCAGACTGAAGCTGGCGTCAGCCTGAGAGCACCACCATCTCGTGGCTCCGTCGTGGTCATTCCGCGAGCAATCATGGCAGCCGCTCCCCACCGGAAGCCTGCAGGAGTCGGGAGCCCCCAAGACTTTTGTAATATCTTCAAGGCTCAGGGGACGTCCGAGTTCCAAGGTGTCCCAGGGCCATTTTAGTGGACCAGGCCCAAATCCGAAGAGCCGTCGGCCATTTTAAGAGTCCTGTGGCAGCCGCCTATCGCTGCACCGCAAGAGTGGGCGCAACTCAACTACATGGTGAGCGAGATGCTGTAGCCGCAAGAGCGGGCGATAAACAGCTGAATGGAGAATGAGGCACAGTGTAGCAAAAGCGGGCGGAATGGCAACTGAAACGGTAAAGGGGCGCCCCAGTACAGCAGACGAGCCTCCACCTGGGGAGACCCGTTCACGCCGCCGCCCCCCCCCCCCCCCCCCCCCCCGGGGCGCCCCACGTCGTTTTTCGGACCAGCATTGTAGGATGCCAAAACCAGTGCGACAACTTACTGGACATCACCTGGGTGCCATCCACATCTCAGCGCGTTTTGCTGCCTTGGGACTATTCGCACAACAGACCGCTACTGACGAGGCCTCCCCGCGCACCCCCCTGGACGCCCCACGCCGTTTTTTGGAGCTGCATTGTAGGATACCAAAAACCAGTGCGGCACCCAGGTAACATCACCTGGGTGCCGTCCAGAACTCAGCACGTTGTGCTGCCTTGGGACTATTCGCACAAAACACAGCTACTGACCATTGTTGCTTCTTTTTTCAAAAAAATGTTTAAATGTATTTACTGTTTTTGTTGCGTTCTATATATTTATAAGTTATTAAAGTGTTATAATCCTACTACTTTGTTGGAGTGTGTTGTAAAGGACTAAGGAAGCTAAGAAGCAAAGTATGAATGTTCAACAGAGTGCTATATATTTTTTATGTGACACATAATTGTAAAAACTTTGATGTACAAAGAGGCATCCCTGGAATCTTCCGCTTCAGGCTCGGTCCCACACACCCTCACAGTGAGAATCCCCTCCCCAAGCACAATACAGGATGGTTATCAGATAGTAGGAATGCGTGTGGTGTGACGAATCTCATCGGGTGGGGGCCTTGATCTACTGTAACTCCTTTGAAGAGGGGTGATTCTGTACAGCTGGGGCCATAAACTACATCTGCAGGGCTAGGTGATAGCCTGAGACCGGCCTGGACAATCGGACACAGAGGAAGAGGAGTGTCAGAGGGTGCGGTAGTGAATAGGGTGAAAGGGTGGTGTTGAGCGGGCACAGGGTGTGATTCTCAGGGAAGAGCAGCGCACATGGGAGAAGGTTTCTGGCCCATGCATGCGAGAGAGAGCGGGGTACCAGTGCATGGGGGAGATGCTTGCGAGGGTGGGGAGCCATGCTGAGGATCGGCGGCGTGCAGAGAGTGGGTCTGGTCAAGGCATCTAAAATGGCTGCCGTGCTCAACAAAAGTGTGGCATTGCAAAAAAGACAAGATGGCGCAGACAATGTTTATCAATAAGGATTCATTTATAACAATTATCTTTAACAAAATATTTACTCGCAGTGACAAAATGGCGGTCAACAGTTCCTGATTTCCATCGAATCGAACGTTAACAGACGTCACGCAGCAAAAAAAAAAACGCTCACGCACAGCCGCTGGAAGACATGTATCAACATATGAGCCTCCTCAGCCACCCTCAGAAAACAAAAGGGGTCAGGATACGTCTCCCGTACCCCCTTATACCTAGTAATTTAATGAAATCGAAACACAAAATGGCGAATTCACGTTTCGCTACCAGTTTGCGACCCGGTTCGCGAACCGAGAAGCGCTTCTACCGCGAAAAATCAAATTTTTATTATTTGCCCCACGGGACCCTTTAATAACCCCAACATCATTCCTAGGGGGTCAAGAGGGGTCTACCTAGCCCCCTTTCATTAAATTCCCCCTTCGTTTTTCACCTCTTCTTGTCTCTCGATCCTACCGAGAGACAAGATGGCGGCCGCACCGGACTGTTTAGAATGTTGACAGACACCGGAGAGCCAATCAGCATCGCTTCGCAAAGCTCTGTGACGCGAAAAGTACGTGATCTGGAGCGCTATCTGGGACGCTGTCACAGATATATACATTTTTTAAAACGTTAATTTCTCAAAATCCACTTGAGCACATATATTGAGACCCAGCAAAGGCACATCGGGCTAACAGTCACTACAATTTTGCCAAGTTTCGTGCAAATCCATTCAGCCGTTCGAGCTAAAAGTAAGGCCAAACGCCCTATGGAAATTAGCATGGGAAAAACGCGTTTTGGGACCCCCCTTTTTTCTCGGCCCCCCCTTGACGAACCCCCCCAAATTTTCAGGGGCTGCTCAGAAACAAAATGTGCCATTTTCCTGAAAATTTCAGCCGATTCCGTCCACAAACGCCAAAGTTATTAGACATAGAATTTTCAAAAGTTCCATAGAGAAATAATCCTAACTATATATACCTACTGGCTATCGCCAGTAGGTAATATATATATATATATATATAAACGTGCTACCTGACCTGCAATCCCCTTGGCTTTCCGCGTTCTTCTTGGAGGGATGTTTTGGTGATATTTGCTGTGCCTGCCAGACGACACAGAACGGAAGGCTCCCTGCATCAAGGGTCTGCGAGGTAAATCTGGCACGCAGCTGCTTGCATCGTAAACGGTATCGAGGGATCGATAACCTATGCAGACCGCCAGAGGACCTGGACAAAAGCTGGGCAGAGCGAGGTATTCTACTTCCCAGGGATTTCCAGTCCGCATTGGCTGCCCCAACCCAGCAATATATCCTTGGTACACTGGTTGCAGCGGCCATAAGGGGACACAGGACAGCTGCCGTTTGTTTTCTCTCTCGCCGAGGCATGTACTCTTCACCACCTACCTGCAGTCAGCGGGACCTACAGTCTGCCTCACTCCCCCACGCCATCGACTCAGCGGTGCCGCCACAGTGCACTCTGGGAGTAGAAGTCCAAAAATTGAAACGGACTCGAACCAGGTGTGTCAACCACTTAAGGGGGAGGAGCGTCATGTGCTGAACCTACACAACGAGCAGGAAGGAACATTTGTGAACTTTGCATGCTGCAGTGCTGGGCGCTGAAGAAGGCTACTCTAGCCGAAATGCATTCGCCGCCATTGCTGGGGACAAAAATAAACGTGCTACCTGACCTGCAATCCCCTTGGCTTTCCGCGTTCTTCTTGGAGGGATGTTTTGGTGATATATATATATATATATATATATATATATATATATATATATATATATATATATATATATATATATATATATATATATATATATATATATATATATATTCACTGAAAAAACCATGGGTTATAGACCATATATTGTTAGGAATTAGCATTTACAAAACCTTATTTTACTCACACAAAACCATTGAAATTTTATATATAGTTAGTTGCACTAACTATATATTGCGCACCCGCAATCCACTGCTGATCATGTCACATATTACATCATTCATGACATGATCAGTGACATCACTGATGACATCACTGATGACAACATCCAGTGACTGTATGTTTCTGAAAAGTCAAGATATGTCTTACATATTGAAGAATGAGTGGATGTATAAGTGTCTGGATGAAGGATTTAGTAGGTGCATGACTGACTGTATGAGTGAGTGATTAAATGTGTCTCACTGAGTGCATGGGTTAGTGACTAAACTGTCTTAGTTTGTACCTCATTATGTCTGTTGTTCTGTAAACTGCTGCATGTGTTGATCAGTAGCTTTATGATTAAGTATATGGGTTATTGATTG
>NW_028243801.1:0-60937 GCF_964263255.1 Lissotriton vulgaris | reverse complement strand
CATTATTGGTATTGTGGTATACTTATATAGCGCAAACCTGTCACCACCAAGGGCATCCTGGCGCTTTGAACAATGATCCAGCAGATTCAGCAACTTAGCCTGTCCTAGGGAAAAGGTAGGTTTTCAACGCCTTTCTGAAGGCTAAGAGATCCTCAAGACTCCTTAGGGATATTGGCAGGGAGTTCCAGAGTTTGGCCGCCGCTACTCTGAACGATCGGCCACCCATCCTCACTCTCTGGAAACGCGGAACTACTAGTAGCCTGGATGAAGAGGAACGTAGAGCTCGGGATGGAAGGTACCAGGCAAACATTCTCCGCAAAGGGATCGGGCCCAGGCCATGGATAGCCCTGAACACAATGCACGCTGCTTTGTAGCGAACGCGTAGATGAACCGGCAGCCAGTGGAGTTCCTGTAACGCTGCCGTGGACGAGCTGTGGTAGGGGCGGGAGAGGGCGAGTTTGGCAGCTATGTTTTGCACTCTTTGGAGCTTGCCCAGAAGTGTTACCGGGGCCTCCAGAAGTAGTGCGTTACAATAGTCGAGTCGACTTAGGATGGTACTCCGCACTACTTCGGGTCTGGCTTGCTCAGGGAGGAGGGGTAAGACCTTGCGCAGCATGCGGATCAACATCATGCACGTTGAGGTAGTCTTATTTACGTGCAGATCCAGCTGCAAGTTGGGCCCAAAAATGACACCCAGATTACGCGCCGATTGTGCGGCTGACACCGTCTCTGGAAATGACGGGGGCCAGAAATCGTCTGGGAGATCTCGGGGAACTCGGTCGTTGGAGCAGTACAGGATCTCTGTCTTAGTTCCATTGAACTGCAGCGAGTTCAATCGGAGCCATTCCGCTGTAGCCTGCATGCACCAGTGGAAGGTCTCCAATGGGACTGCATCCTGTCCCTCCAGTGAAAAGACCAGCTGGGTATCATCCGCATAATTAAATGCGGAGATCCCAAATGATTTAATGAGCTGGACTAGAGGGCGGAGGTAGATATTAAAGAGTATGGGGCTGATGGCTGAGCCCTGAGGTACTCCTTGTCCTACTCTCCGCTCCTCTGAACTGAAGGGAGGGAGCGAAACCCGTTGCTGACGGTTGTCCAAATAGGAAATTAGCCATTAACTGGCCTTATCCTTGACCCCGCACTCTTCCAGCCTCGATATCAAGGTAGGATGGCTGACCGTGTCGAACGCGGCCGACATGTCGAGCAGCACCAGAAAGGCTGCCCGGCCACTGTCGACTCGCGCCCGCAGATTGTCTAACACGGTCACTAACGCGGATTCCGTCCCATGGGCTGGGCGAAAACCGAATTGCGTCTCATCCAACCAGGTGTTCCCTTCTAGGAAGCCGGACAGAGTGCGGGAACCAATTTTTCCATGATTTTGACTGGAAAAGGAAGCAGGGAAATTGGCCGGTAGTTGGAGAGGCAAGCAGGGTCAAGCGTAGGTTTTTTTAAGAGCGGAGATCCCACTGCCTTCTTCCAGCAGCCTGGTACAGTCTCTGTTTCAAACGACTGGCAGCAGATGGAATGCAAAGGCTGGAAGAGTTCCTCCCGAAACACCCTCCAGAGTTTTGGAGGAAGAGGATCAAGAGGCGAGCCAGATGAGATCGTGAGGGCCAGGCTGCCAAACTCCTCCAAGGAGGGAAGGGGAAAGCTACTCAGCTGGGGTCGACTGGCCTCAATCGCCGGAGCTCCCAGGCTGAGGGCCTGATCCTCTGGTCGGGGTCGGCTGGAAGGCGTGGCCGGAGCTTCCAAACAGAGGTGAGAAACCCTCTGCAGGGGTCGACTGGCCATCGCCTCCGGAGCTCCCAAACCAGTGGTGGAATTAACTGGGTCCTGCAAACCCTCCAGGATTTTGCAGATTTTCTCCTCGAAGGCATCAGCAAGTGAGACACAAAGAGCTTGCGATGAGGGGACGGAGCTGGCCAGGCACGTGGGGTGGGCAAGGTCCCTGATGATTTTAAAGAGGGCCTGTGCCTTGTTTGGGGCCTGATTCAAGGTGGATTCAAGATAGGTCGCTTTAGCCATCTTGATCTGAGCCTTGTATTTTTGTATAGCGGTCCGGAACACAGTTTTCTCCGAGTCTAAGTACTGTTTCCTCCACGCCCTTTCTGCGCGTTTACAGTCAAGTTTAAGCTGGCGTAATTCGCTCGTATACCAAGGACTAGCTCGATTCACCCTCCCTCGTGACTTCCGGAGGGGTGCCAACTTATCCAGCGAGCTCGAGATGGACTGGCAGAAGAGAGTGTAGCTCTCTTCAGCTGTGTTGCCAAGTTTAAAGTCCTTTCCTAAGATATTCGGCAGTGGAGAGCTTTTGAGAATTCGGGACCAAGGTCTCTCTAGCTTGGCTTGGGGTAATCCAGCCTCCCCCGAGGTGTGATCCTCTGAACAAAGAGAGAACATAATCAGAAAGTGGTCTGTCCAGAACTGGCACTTAATATCATCTATTGATACCCATTGTGGATCCGCAAATATTAAGTCCAGGATATGACCCTTCCGATGCGTGGTGGCGTTCACCAACTGTTCCAGATTGATGTCCATGCAGGCTTGACTGAGGGAAAAGAATGCATTGTCCAGTGAGCCGCCTGCCCACAGATTAAAATCACCAAGAATCAGTACCTTGGAGTGGGAGCTAGAGAGCTCGTAGATCAGGTCAATAAGGAGCGATATAGAAGGTGCTGGTCCCGGGGGACGATAGCATAGGACACCCGAGCACAGTATCAGCTCCTGCTGTTTGACTGCGAAACCCATCAGTTCGAATCCCGGTACCTCTCGAATCTTTAGCTGGGAAAGGGTCCGCGAGTCTTTATAGATGAACCCGATTCCCCCTCCTCGATTGAGTGGGCGCGTAGTATGACTGATTTTATAGCCTGAGGGGCAGGCTAGGCCCAGCTCAACCTCACAGTCCTCCCGAGTCCACGTTTCTGTGAGAAAAAGAGTAATGAGTTTCAATGGGGTATCGAGTTTTTCTGATTCGATGAGGAAGGCAATTTCCGTGTAGTGCTTGCAGAGGGATCTGACATTAAGCAGCCCACAGGAAATTCGCCTAATAGTTGGTTGCCTAACCGGGTTCGGACAGGGTCTGAAACTGAGTAGCTCAGTCCGAGAGTAGGCTATACGAAGAGGGCCAGAGGGGCCAGAGGTAGCGGCCCTAAACGCGTCCGTTGCGCGAACGGGCGCAAACGGGCTTACCTCTGGCGCACCTCCGGCGTGCCTACGACGCGCCCGCTACGCACGAGCGCTGCGCGTCGGTCTGTCCATCCTAAAATACTATTACGCTGAGCAGAGGACCGCCTACTAGCCTCTTGCCTTACGCAAGATGGTCGCGGAGTGCCTCGCCTCACTACCCAACCCAAGATGTCGGACCCGACTAAGTCTGTCTAATCCCCGCTGAATGCGAGGAAGTGAGCAATTATGGTGCCGGTATGCCTCACAAATTTCCCCGGCCTGCGGACGCCGACAAGAATGAAGAATGGTGAAGGGAGATTCTGACCAAGAGAGTGAGCGCTGACAAGGTAAGCGTCAAAGCGCCGCGGGATCTAAAATACAAATACAGGTACACAGATACACTTAAAATTATAGCAAGTAAAGCGCGGCAGCTAAATGCGCTGGCAGCAGGTTCTGACTGACCTTGCCTCAGAGTTCCTTTAGTAGCACCCCAGAGTGCGGAGGACCGCCTACTAGCCTCTTGCCTTACGCAAGATGGCCGCGGAGTGCCTCGCCTCACTACCCAACCCAAGATGTCGGACCCGACTAAGTCTGTCTAATCCCCGCCGAATGCGAGGAAGTGAGCAATTATGGTGCCGGTATGCCTCACAAATTTCCCCGGCCTGCGGACGCCGACAAGAATGAAGAATGGTGAAGGGAGATTCTGACCAAGAGAGTGAGCGCTGACAAGGTAAGCGTCAAAGCGCCGCGGGATCTAAAATACAAATACAGGTACACAGATACACTTAAAATTATGCGCTGGCAGAAGGTTCTATCTAAATGACTGTCTAATAGCATGCACAACTCCCTTAATATCTCTATAAAACAGTGCATAACTTTTTCATTGTAATCTATAACTGCATGCATCACTGTATCTGTAAGTCTCTCATTCACTATATAAGTATTTGAGTGAATCTGTAAGCCGGTGCATCAGTCTATCAATGCTTCTGTAATGAACTGTGTTACTGCCTCAGTGCATCTATGAGTGGGTGCATCAGTGTCACAATGGCTCTATGATTGGTTGCGTAAGTCTCTTACTCAATCTGTGAGTCGGTGTGCATGAATGCCTTCGTGAATTTGTAAGTAAGTATATGACTGTCTGACTGGATCTGTGAGTGGATACATGATTATCTAAGGGGATGTCTGAATGGGTGGGTGAGTGGGTGCATGAGTGTCTCAGTGGATCTGTGTGTGAGTGCATACATCTCTCAGTGGGTCTATGACTGGCAGCATGAGTATCTGAGTGGTTCTGTCAATGGGTGTGTGGGTCTGTGAGTGTGACTATGCATGAGTACACAAGTCTGATTATATAACTAACTGGGTGCATAGCATACATCTCTGAGTGGGTGTTTGAGTTGCTGTTTGAGTGGATGTGTGAGTGTCTGAGTGGATCTGTCAGTGGGTGTATTAGTGTCTCAATCGATCTGTGAGTGAGAGCATACGTCTCTGAGTAGGCGAGTGAATGGGTGCATAAGCCTTGACTTGGTGAGTGAGTGGGTGCGTGCATATCTGAGTAAATTTGTGAGTGGGTGTCTGAGTTTCTTACTGTATGAGTGACTGAGTCCATAAATCTCTGAGAGGGTCTGTGACTGAGTGTGTGAGTGACTGTATGGGTCTGTGAGTGTGTGGAAGAGTCTCTAAGTAGGTATGAGACTGTACGCATAAGTCTATGACTGAATCTCAAGTTCAAGTTCAAGTTCAAGAATTTATATAGCGCACTACTCACCCAGAGGGTCTCAAGGCGCTTGAGGGAGGGAAGGTGAATTACTTATCGAAAAGCCAGGTTTTTAGCTGCTTTCTGAAGGAGAGGTGGTTCTGTGTAAGGCGGAGGTGAGTGGGGAGGGAATTCCAGGTTTTGGCCGCTAAGTAGGAGAAGGATCTTCTTCCCATGGTGGATCTGTAGATGCGCGGAATTGCGGCGAGGGCTTGATTGGATGATCGTAGTTGGTGGGTGGGTGGGTGTGTAGAAGGACAGTCTTGTGTTGAGGCATTCGGATCCTAGGTCGTAGAGGGCCTTGTGTGTGTGGGTGAGGAGACGGAACGTTATTCTCTTGTTGATGGGGAGCCAGTGGAGGTCTTTCAGGTGACCGGAAATGTGAGCTTGATGGGGGATGTCCAGTATGAACCTGGCCGTGAAGGAGGACCGCTGCGTAGCAGACCTGGATGCCGGCATTCATCGACATCACATCAGGACAAGTGCTGGTATCAGGTCTACGAACAGCAAGCACAAGCAAGGGAAGATTTGGCAAACCCACTGGGGCAAAACATTTAATCATTAAGAATCCCTGCATGGCGGCTCACTGGAGCAAAACTTATATATACTCAGAGTACCAGAGTGCTGCGGGACGGCAAGCGCCGCAACGTAGCTCCGCCCACTGGGGCGTGGTACTCATGAACATAAACTGCATTTTCGCTGAGGCATGAGGAGTTCATACAGCCCATGAAGAAGGGAAGAGTCCCGAAACGCGTCGGCTTTGGAAGAAATTGCTTTTATCCCACCCACTTGTACCTGCAGCCCTGATTCAATAAAAACAGCGACACAAACTTGTTGTGGACCCCTTCGTTTCGTGGCAGAAACTTTGTTGGATATATATATAGAAGAAGATGGCTCGCTCCGCTCTTCTCCTTCCCTGAAAGTTTGGGGGGGATTAGTCAAGTGGGGGCTGAGAAAAAAGGGGGGCCCCAAAACGTGTTTTCCCCATGTTAATTTCCATAGGACCTTTAGACACGGCTATAGCTTGAACCACTGAAGGGAATTACACCAAACTTGTCAAAATGGTAGTGTCTGGTACGCAGATCACGCTTTTGGTTAAATAGTGTAAATCCCTCCAGTAGTTCCTGAGAAAATTAGAAGAGAAATCGTTTATATATCTGTAAGCGCGCACCATGTGTGCACCCCGCGATTTTTCGGGAAATTCTTTGGGGGGGGGGCTTGGGGGGCTTCTCTCTTTTATTTTAATGTATTTAATTTAATCTCGGGGGTGCCCACCCCTCGTTTTACCCCCGAGATCACCGCCGCGGCCCGAGCTGCCTCAAGATGGCCGACGCCTGGTTGTGGGCAGGGCCGGGAGCACCGAACATGTGCGATTGGGTATTTGCTAAAAAGGCGAAAAGAGAGTGTGCCCAGTTGAATACCCCCAGCTAGGTAACGCTGGTAAGGTTGTCGCATAGCCCGGAGAACTGTGCTGGCCTTATGAGTTCGATAAAGCAGGCGCAGTGGAGAAGCCACCAGCAGGGAGCATAAGGAAAGTGCGCATACAGCGCTTACGGTCATTTGCGCTATTTCCAGCCCAGGCCCCGTGCACCCCAGCCGAGCCATAAGGTTACTTTTGAAAACCACCAGCACAGAGTGTGCAGCGCTGCACGCGCCTGGTGCTCAGGATATTGTGAATATTTTGAAGTAGGTGCAGGTCGGTATCCGGCTCGCGGGCGTAGGGAAAGCGAGCACTGAGAAGCTGCAGACAGCGGCAGATTTGATAAACCCCCGTTTTTGCGGTAGGATATGACGCAGAGTACCCCAACAACGTAGAACACGCTTAAGGTCACACTTCTGGGAGGACCTGAGCTCCAAAAGCCGATCTGGTAAACAGCAGACATAGCGCAGTGAGGGTGCTTAGGGAGGCGGCGTGCAGCTCTCCAGGGCGAAGTGGCGCAATGTTATGGAAGCTCATGCGAAGTGCTGCTAAGAAACAGGAAACTAGTCAGCAGCCAAAATAACTCAGTCGGGAGAGCCCCGGGGCGAAGTTGTGCAATGTCACTGAAGCTCATGTAAAGTGCTGCAAAGAAATAGAAAACAAGTCAGCAGCAAAAATAGCTCAATCGGGAGAGCGTTAGACGGAAGAATTAAGGGTCCCTGGTTCGATCCTGGGTTGCGGCGGATGACTAAACATTTTTTTTTTAAATCATCCAGGGCACGCTTAAGAAATGGAAACATTAAAATGTTAATTTATCGACAATAACCTTTTGCAAATATTCTGATCACTGGGGTGAAAAGAAAAAGGCAGTATCAGTGGCGTGAAAGCAGCGGTATGCTTTGTCCCCCTGAGTGGTGACGGTTTTAATTTCACGAAATTCTCCCCCTTTTACTCATATCCACCTGGCGTGTGGGTACTGTGGTTACTATTAATGGTCGGCCTTATCCGCTGGGGTCAGTAAGTGCGGCGTCCCCCCCCCTCCCAACCATGGCAGGTTTATTAAGTGGTGGGAGCATTTACGGGGAAAAGGGGCGACTGTACCCAGGGAGCATGGAACTGCAACAATCTGATAGACATTTGCTGCACACGAAGATAAAGAGTTGCGCATCTACTTTCCATGTTTGTGGCAGCATTATCCTGCACAGGGATTGTTTGCCGTTACATTCTTTGCCCTCACCATAGCGAAATGGGTATTGTGGCCCCCTGTTGTTGTATTGTGCGCAAAGGCACAGAGAGCGGTTTCAAAGTACACGGAATTAGATACTAAACGACCACAAATTCGATTGAGTGGCTAACATGTTACATGTAATTTAGAAACGTATGGAAATGCTAAGTATGCCCACATGTCTGCAACGGGGACACCAAAAGTGAAACGGGTGACTGGCATAATGATCACTGGCTTCTCCAGAGGTAAATTAACCAAAGAAGAGCTTGTGGCCTTAAGGTCACAGCTCCCGACGGTGGAGCAGGGGAACAGGGTTCAATGCACGGCGTTGGCCTTGCTTCCGGGGATTTGGGGCAAATCGCACCATCTTTCACCGCCTAACATTAATGAATGCGTCCTTGGCCAATGTAGCTGGTGCCCATCTACAGAGTTGAAGACCTATGGGAGGGGAATTGGCCTAACGGCTAGGGCGCCGAACACCTTGTGATGCTGGGCAAATCAGTTACGCCCACCCCCCTGCCTAACAAATAAATAAATACCCTCATGCAACACAACTGTTGCTCATCTAAAGCGCCCCGGTATCTGCGGGTCAAGTTCGCGCCGGACAGCAACAAACCAGCATCCCTGGCACATTTTCCTATTTCATTAGTTACATGTTTTTATGGAAAGCATGCGCAATACACTGGCTCAAGGGGTTGAGCCCTGATGCCAAGTCTTTGTTCTATCGTACAGCACAAAATGAGGGCCAGCAGAATGACCTGCTTTGTTTATCGTGCCAGTAGTTAAAATAAGGAATAAATAACACAGCAAACTGTTGCTTTAGGAAACTAATAAGCAGAAAGTCATGCATAACTATTTTTATACAACGCACTTCACCAGCTGGCGAACAATTAGCAAGAGTGCCTGCCACAGAAGATTAGTGTGTTGAGTGGCACCTGGTGATGCTGATCAAATCATTTACAACTCCCCCCCCCCCCCCGCCTACTGTGCAGCTCTCCATAGAGCGTGATCCAAATATGGAAGCAAATCCCATGTTCGTTAAGTAGCAAGCATTAAGAGGGCGTGGGGCATGAGCCCCGGGGCACACACCCAAGTCAGTAACCCCCAACCGCCACAAATATAAAGGCGTAGGAGGAAGAATGAGGACCACTCAGTTGAGTCAGTTGAGCCATCTTTATCTTAGGGACAATTCTTTTACACCGATTACAGTCAGATATTCCATGGCCTCTGAAGGATGCACAGACAAAGTAGACAGCACTTTCAAACCACAGTAATATAAGAGCAGGGCCCAGATGGGGGTGGACAGGCATTTGAAATAAGGGGAATTAGGTCCCCTGCGACCCCAGTTGTGCCAACACGGGGAAGTAAGAAACATGCACAGTTTAGCGAGGTGGCATGTATTCCAAAAGGAGTAGCATGATAGTACAAAAATATACTAAAACAACCTAGAGTAGCTTCCAAGACATGTAGCTAACAAGAAGACAGATGTCTGAAGCACGTCCCAGGGTGAACAGCCCAAGGGATTGCTGAGGGTGTGTGGTAAACACAGTAAAGGGACACAGCGATATGAAAAATCAGTACCTTGGAGTAGGGGTAACAACACACACTCGAGAAGTGATACCAAACAGCAAGTATTTACTAAAACAAATTGATGAACAACGGGTTCCAATGATCTCCCGCGAAATATTTTTTTTTTTAAAAAGTTAGACTTCGAAAACGCTATAGCCTCGGCAAGCTGGAGTGATGGTATTTTTAAGTCTTGCATTGACGAAGACCATTTGATTTTTCACGGAGTAATCATGCACTCAGATGTATTGCCGGATGATGGTTGGAAAATAGCTCCCAGGATAATGATTGTGCTGGCGTTCTAGTAGCTGGGAGTCATGGAAATGAAGGATGGAGTTTTAACCTATACATATAGAAAATAAGCCACCATTAATTGTATGTAGGCCCAGTCAAAGGGTGTTCTACTGAAACACGTCTGCCGTGATTTGTGTCAATTTTTTTGGTCCCACAAGGATATTAACATATTTAAACGTTATCCGCTAATAGAATTAGCATTTTAAAAACCTTGCAAATTCACTGAAAAATCCATAGGTTTCAGGCCTTATTTAGTTAGGAATTAGCATTTAAAAAACCTTTAAAATTCACTGAAAAAAACATAGGTTTTAGGCCTTATATAGTTAGGAATTAGCATTTAAAAAACCTTTGAAATTCACTGATAAAACCATAGGTTTTAGGCTTTATATAGTTAGGAATTAGCATTTAAAAAACCTTGAAAATTCACTGAAATAACCATAGGTTTCAGGCCTTATATAGTTAGGAATTAACATATAAAAAACCATTGAAATTGCTCCTATATAGTTAGTTGGACTAACTCATACAAAACCATTGAAATTGCTCCTATATAGTTAGTTGTACTAACTATATATCGCGCACCCCCAATCCACTGCTGATGATGTCACATATTACATTATTCATGACAAGGTCAGTGACATCACTGATGACATCTCAAATGACATGGCTGATGACATCACTGATGACATCATCCTGTGAATGTGGTTTGCTTCGTTATTTAAATATTCATTATATATAGCAATTTGCATTGAAGAATGAGTGGATATATTAAAATAAATATTTGGATGGAGGATTTAGTAGCAGTGTAATTGACTGTTTACTTGACCAATTTTTAGTGTGTCACTAAATATAGTGGATAGTGACTAAACTGTTTGAATATCTGTATCTCTTTGTCAGTTGTTGTGTAAACATTATTTATTATTTTTTTTTTAAAATAGGGTTCAGGCCCTAGGGGATGGGGTCCCCTGGGCCAATAAATTAGGAAACAAAGGGGGCCACACAGCCCCCTTCTTAAAAAAAATAATTTAAAAAAAACCGGCGTCGCGCCGGAGGCCCAGCCCCCTCACTGCAGCACTCTGCGAACTTGCCCCCGGCACGTTTGCAGATGGAGAACTAATTCCCCTTGAATCCTGGGGGTCCCTGGGGGCCAACTAGCCCACCAGAAACCTCCAATATGCACCAGGGAGCTGTGTTGCAGAGAGGGGTTCTGAGGCCACGCCCCTTTTTACACCTCTCTGCAACGCAGCTCTGTGGCGCTTAAAGGCGGTACCTGGTGGGCTAGTTGCACCCCAGGGACCCTCTGGATTCAAGGTGAGTTAATCCCCCAACTTAAAATGCACAACGGGTGAGTTTGAACAGTGGTGAAGGGAGGGGGCGGGGCCTGAGGTAACATGTGTGCAAACACACCCTGTGGCACGTTTTAAGTTGGAGAATTAATTCCTCTTCAATCCTGAGGGTCCCTGGGGGCCAACTAGCCCACCAGGTACCTCCAGTAAGTGCCACGGAGCTGCGTTGCAGAGTGTTGTAAAAAGGGGAATGGCCTCTGAAGACTTCTCTGCAACGCAGCTCTTTGGCGCATACTGGGGGTATCTGGTGGGCTAGTTGGCCCCCAGGGACCCTCAGGATTGAAGAGGAATTAATTCCCCAAATTAAAAAGTGCCGCAGGGCGTGTTTGCAGACATGTTACCTCAGGCCCGCCCCCTTCCTTCACCATTGTGCAAACGCGCCCCGTGGTGAGTTTTAAGTTGGGGAATTCATTCTCTTTCAATACTGAGGGTCCCTGAGAGCCAACTAGCCCACCAGATATCTCCAGTATGCGCCATGGAGCTGCTTTGCAGACAGGTGTTCAGAGGCCACGCCCCTTTTTACATCTTTCTGCAACGTAGCTCTGTGGCGCTTACTGGAGGTACCTAGTGGGCTAGTTTGACCTTAGGGACCCTTAGGATTCAAGGGGACTTAATCTCCCAACTTAGAACTGTCACAGGGCGCGTTTACACAGTGGTGAAGGGAGGGGATGTGGCCTGAGGTGACGTGTGCAAACACGACCTGTGGCGCGTTTTAAGTTGGGGAAATAATTCCCCTTCAATCCTGAGGGCCCATGGGGGCTAACTAGCCTACCAGGTGCTCCAGTAAGCGCCACTGCGCTGCGTTGCAGAGAGGTGGTCCAGGCCGTGCTCCTTTTTACACCTCTCTGCAACGCAGCTCTGTGACGCTTACTGGAGGTACCTAGTGGGCTAGTTGGACCTTAGGAACCATCAGGATTCAAGGGGACTTAATCTCCCAACTTAAAATGGCCACAGGGCGTGTTTACACAGTGGGGAAGGGAGGGGACGGGGCCTGAGGTGACGCCTGCAAACATGCCCTGTGGCACATTTTAAGTTGGGGAAATAATTCCCCTTCAATACTGAGGGTCCCTGAGAGCCAACTAGCCCACCAGATATCTCCAGTATGCGCCAGGGAGCTGCTTTGCAGACAGGTATTCAGAGGCCACACCCCTTTTTACATCTTTCTGCAACGTAGCTCTGTGGCGCTTACTGGAGCTACCTAGTGGCCTTAGGATGCAAGGGGACTTAATCTTAACCATAGGGACCCTTAGGATGCAAGGGGACTTAATCTCCCAACTTTGAACGGTCACAGGGCGCGTTTACACAGTGGTGAAGGGAGGGGACGTGGCCTGAGGTGACGTGTGCAAACACGACCTGTGGCACATTTTAAGTTGGGGAAATAATTCCCCTTGATTCCTGAGGGCCCATGGGGGCTAACTTGCCTACCAGGTGCTCCAGTAAGCGCCACTGTGCTGCGTTGCAGAGAGGTGGTCCAGGCCGTGCTCCTTTTTACACCTCTCTGCAACGCAGCTCTGTGACGCTTACTGGAGGTACCTAGTGGGTTAGTTGGACCTTAGGAACAATCAGGTTTCAAGTGGACTTAATCTCCCAACTTAAAACGGCCGCAGGGCGTGTTTACACAGTGGGGAAGGGAGTGGACGGGGCCTGAGGTGACGTCTGCAAACATGCCCTGTGGCGCATTTTAAGTTGGGAAAATAATTCCCCTTCAATCCTGAGGGCCCCTGGGGGCTAACTAGCCCACCAGGTACTTCCAGTAAGCGCCACTGCACTGTATTTCAGAGAGTTCGTCCAGGCCATGCCGCTTTTTACACCTCTCCACAAAGCAGCTCTGTGGCACTTACTGGAGGTACATAGTGGGCTACTTGGACCATAGGGACCCTCAGGATTCAAGGGGACTTAATCTCCCAAATTAAAATGGCCACAGGGCGCATTTACACAGTGGTGAAGGGAGGGGATGGGGCCTGAGGTGACGTGTGCAAGCACGCCCTGTGGCGTGTCTTAAGTTGGGGAAATAATTCACCTTCAATCCTGAGGGACCCTGGGGGCCAACTAGCCCACCAGGTGCTTCCAGTAAGCGCCACTGCGCTGCGTTGCAGAGAGGTGGTTCAGGCTGGGCCCCTTTTTAGACCTCTCTGCAACACAGCTCTGTGGCGCTAACTGGAGATACCAGGTGGGCTATTGGACACAAGGGACACTCAGGATTCAAGGGAACTTTATCCCCCAAATTAAAATGGCCACAGGGCGTGTTTGCACACATGTCACCTCAGGCCACCCCCCTCCCTTCACCAGTGTGCAAACGAGCCCTGTGGCGCGTTTTAAGAGGTAGTTTTAATCCCCCTGCCCTATTATGTGCTAGGGTCTTACAGAGGAGGCCATGGTAATCACAGGGGTACCCCAACGCATATTGTTCCCTAGTGTATGTAGGTGTTTTCACTGTATTCTAAGTGTCTTTTAGCATAGCACTGGCTCTAGAACTGGTTAGTCAGAGTCAGTTAAGACCAGAACCCATCTGAAAAAGTTGAGGGTACAGGATGCTTTTGCAACAAGGCCTCTTTCTGCTCCTCTGTTTGTTCTTTCTGCATATCTTCCTTCTTCCTGCACTTTGCTTCGTCTTTGAGGACTTCTGTTGCTTCTTTCTGCATTTCTTTTATTTCTTTCTGTGCATTTTGTCTTCTTTCTTCACATGTCCTACCTCTGTAGGCATAGTTGGAAACTAGCATTTAAAAGACCTTTGAAATTTACTTTAAAAAACATAGGTTTCAGTCATGTTATAGTTAGAAATTAGCATTTAAAAAACCATTGAAATCCACTTAAAAAACCATAGGTTTCAGTCACGTTATAGTTAGAAATTAGCATGTAAAAAACCTTTGAAATTCACTGAAAAAAACATAGGTTTCAGGGGCATTATAGTTAGTTGGACATTTCACTCATACAAAACCAGTGAAATTCCCCCGTTATAGTTAGTTCAGCTAACTATAACTTGCGCGCCCGCAATGCACTGCTGATGACGTCACATATTACATCACTCATGAAATGGTCAGTGACATCAATCATGAGATCACTGATGACATCTCAAATGACATCACTGATGACATTACTGAAACAAACGCCTCACCTGGGTCCCCTGGACGCCTCAACCGTACAGTCCACAGTCAGCCAGGCCTGAAGTTACGAACACAGTGTTCTGAAATTCCTCCATGCAGTCATGGACTGCTGTCTGCAGTGGCGCTGTCTCTGGAAAGGGATATGGTGGGTTCTGAGCGAATCCAATACCTTGGACGTAAAAAGATTGCCAAAGCTGTCCTTGTTGCTCAGACCACTTGGTGGGGCGGGTAACCTCCTAGCGTGCCCCGGACACAGCACGCAAATTTATGGCGAAAAGTCTTCAACTGCAAGAAGAACTTGAGGAACCACACAGGGAATTCAGGTAAAGTCTACAGATATTTACATATTTAAAAATTATTCACTAACCCATGTATTCACAAAGATACACTTAATCAGTCCGTTTTACAATCAATTTTACAAACAAAAAAAAACATCCATTTAGACACTTATATACCAATTTATTCTTCCATCGACCTTGAGATATACATATATATAGCATATTTAATTTTCAGAAAAACACACATTCACTGGATGATGTCATCAGTGATGTCATTTGAGATGTCATCAGTGATGTCACTGACTATGTCATGAGTGATGTAATATGTGACATAATCAGCAGTGCATTGCAGGCTCGCGAGTTATAGTTAACTGAACTAACTATAACGGGGACATTTCACTGGTTTTGTACGAGTGAAATGTGCAACTAACTATAACGCCCCTGAAACCTATGGTTTTTTCAGTGAAGAAATAAATAATATATATATATATATATATATATATATATATATATATATATATATATATATATATATATATATATATATATATTCACAGAAAAAACCATAGGTTATAGACCATATATAGTTAGGAATTTGCATTTACAAAACCTTGAAAATTCACTGAAAAAACCATAGGTTATAGACCATATATAGTTAGGGATTTGCATTTACAAAACCTTATTTTACTCGCATAAAACCATTGAAATTCCATATATAGTTAGTTGCGCTAACTATATATCGCGCACCCGCAATCCACTGCTGATGATGTCACATATTACATCATTCATGACATGGTCAGTGACATCACTGATGACATCACTGATGACATCTCAAATGACATCACTGATGACATCACTGATGACATCTCAAATGACATCACTGATGACATCACTGATGACATCTCATTTGACATTACTGATCACATCACTGATGATATCATTCATATGATAATACGATGAACCTCTTCAGACTCTAATATAACCTTAGATACAATCAGTGTAAACAGACACTCACAGACTGTCACTCATCCATGGAGTTACTCACACACCTAGTCAGTCATGCAAAGAATCAATCGCACCTCCATTTCCTCAACTATACAGTTATACAAACTTTACTTATTCAAACATATACTAACACATATTTACTCTCTTATACAATCCCTGATACAAGTTTACAATGATCCATACAGCCACTCACACATTCACTGGCTCTTATGCACAGTTATTTATATATGTCAACTCTCACATGTACTGTGTTTTACATATGTACTTACTTTGACATGTAGCACTGAGATATCCATTCACTCACCAATACACTCATGCACACAGTCAACCGCCCATACAGCTGTTTCCACATGCACTTTTGAAACCATACACCTAGGGAATCAACTGCTCACACATCTATGCACAGAGTCATACACCTCCCAGCCACCCACACACACACTCAGTCTCCCATACAAATACCTGGGCTACCAATCAATAACCCATATAGTTACTCATATAGCTACTTATCAACACATGCAGCAGTTTACAGAACAACAGACATAATAATGCACAAATTAAGACAGTTTAGTCACTAACCCATGCACTCAGTGAGACATATTTAATCACTCACTCATACAGTCAGTCATGCACCTACTAAATCCTTCATCCAGACACTTATACATCCACTCATTCTTCAATATGTAAGACATATTTACACTTTACAGAAACATACAGTCACTGGATGTTGTCATCAGTGATGTCATCAGTGATGTCACTGACCATGTCATGAATGATGTAATATGTGACATCATCAGCAGTGGATTGCGGGTGCGCGATATATAGTTAGCGCAACTAACTATATATGGAATTTCAATGGTTTTATGCGAGTAAAATAAGGTTTTGTAAATGCAAATCCCTAACTATATATGGTCTATAACCTATGGTTTTTTCAGTGAATTTTCAAGGTTTTGTAAATGCAAATTCCTAACTATATATGGTCTATAACCTATGGTTTTTTCTGTGAATTTCATTGGTTTTTTAAAAGCTAACATCTGTAACTGTAAAATGTATTCTTCTTTAAATCTTAAAATATATTTTAGATGTTTATTAATAATTTTTTTTAAATATTTTTTTTCTTCGCTTCCAGTTCGCGAACCGGGAAGCTTTCCGTTAGCTCATCTTGATGCCGCGATCTAGTACGCGAACCGGTAAACGTTACGTTAGCGGAACTGTGACGCGTCGCGGAAGCGCGACGTATCACGTTGTCGCGTAATGCGTCTAATGACGCGCCGCGTTAGCGCTCCCGGAAGTGCTCCGGACCGCGAACCGGAAGCGATCCAAGACGCGGCGCGCACCGCGTAACGTAAGCGGAACAGGTCATGTGACTTGTTTATCAAAGTTTTCATTGGTTCATTTCACTTTTGGTTTCCAAATGATGTATGACTAGGTCATGTGACCTAAAAATAACACTTTTCATTGGTTCAGAACTTTTGCTTTTCCCAAATCATGTAAACCCCTCCTTCTTTCCTCACTCTGACTTTCATCTTGGTGAGAGAAAGACCATTTTCCTGGAGTTCAGCAATGGCTTCTATACTTGCTGCAGCTGGTGCACCCCCACCACCACCTCCACCTCCTCATAAGAAGAGAGGACCTCCAAGTCAATTTATCTCCAACAGAGAGGAGGAAGAGGAGGAAGAAGAAGAAGAGGATAGAGATCAACCAGAATTTATCCCGGAGTTGCCCCGTGTTTCTAAGAGGAAAACAAGTTTCATCTGGCAGTTTTTTTCCATCCCTCCAGGGGACAAGAAGGTCAATGCTAAATATGCCACCTGCCTCATCTGTAAATACAGATTGTCTAGAGGCACAGAGAAAAAATATAGTATGGGCAACTATACTATGCATCGCCATATGGCCAGGTGGCATCCCTTAAACTACAGCCGGGCAGAGTTGAGGGACCTACAAGATAATCCCCCGACAACTCCTGTGCCCAGATCTACGTCAACAATGTCTTTGACAGGAAGAGAGGCACAGGAAACTGTGCCAAACATTCAGTCAAACTTTAAACATATGAAGTTTACCTGTATATATTGTGGTGCTATGCTCTCGTATGGGAACATGAGCGTGAACTTGATCAATATGGTGTTCGAAAACCATAAGTGCCCTAACGCACCCAAGCAGTAATTTTTTTTTTGCTCCTGTTGAGCCCTTTTCAATACCTGTTTTTTTGTTGTTTCCCCTCCATAAAAAACACAAAAAAAACATAAAACTGTTCTAAAAATACAAAAAAATCAAAAAATGTTCAGAAAAAAATAAATAAAAATAAAACAACAAAAACAAAAAAAAAAAGTTCTTTTCAGAACTACCTCCCCTTTCAAATAAAATTGCTAGAATGTTTATCACTCTGGCAAGCTCTATTTCTTTTGGTTCGCTTCAAGTTCGCTGACCGGTTCGCGAACTTGAAGCGAACCAAAAAAATATTTTTTTTAAAAAAAGAAGAGTTAGTATAAGGGAAGTAAACAGAGAATAATGTAAAAAGAAAGACAGCTATAGAGAGTAAATCAGAGATAGTGTCAGTGACATCATCAGCAGTGCATTGCGGGTAAAAAGAGTAGAAAACATTTACCTTATAATTCTTGTTACCTTTTTAAAATATTTTTTCATACTTTCAATCTGTAAAAGAGAGAACAAACATTTCCAAAAATATTAAAACATGTATTTAAAAATTAGAAAAGACAAGGGAAAAGGTTCAAGAACAAACAGTTTTTCAACAACTTTGACATTTACAGAAGCCTCTGCTTCTCTACGTCCCCTACACAATCCTAAACATATATATTTTAAACAAACTGTATCTTGATGTTGATGAACTGAGGCCTATTTTGGAACATGGTGCTTCTTTTGCACTGCTAATGTCTCACAATAGTGATGCAATAGCAGCGCAAAAAAGATGTAAAGCCATCATAAAATTGAGTCTAACATTTTAAATGATTGTTTCAGGATGCAAATAAGATGTGTGCTTTCAAGAGCTTTCTTTGAGGTGAGGCCTATTCATTTTTAAAAAAAAAAAACAGTACCCAGAAGTACAGCTCTGTAAGCATTAACATTGACACTTACAGAAGACTCAGTTTCTCCATATCTACCTCACATTTCTAAATGTATATCATAAGTACAAACAGAAGAACATTAATTATACATGTTATATGGTTTATTTTTGCTGTTCTCAGAATGTATCAAATTTCACTTAAATCAGTGACTTGAAGGTATTCATCATGTAACAGCGGGGAAAAAAAAACACAATCAAAATGATTGTGTTTAAAAAACCCATTCAACATAAGAAATCTGAATTCAAAACTCCTTAAAATTCACTTACTTTCAATGACGTCGAAGGATGTCCTATGAACAGCGTCCACTGTGTTGTGCTATAAATATTGTAAGCCCGCCACTTTCTGAAAGAAAACCTCCAACGATTCGAAAAATATGTTACATACAAGAAAAGACTTCTCACATTCTACCACATGTTTCCACTTGGCCAAATCATGTTGCAGCTATTCACAAGTCTTGTAATTCTTCCAATCAAATCCCGTCATTTTCTATTTTCGCAACTTTCAAAAAGAAAACATTTAAGATAATTTTCACAATCCTGGACTACTAATATCTTACCCTTCTTTGTCACTCATGTTCTCCTTTTCCTATGACACTGATACTGCTTACTATGAAGCAGACTTACTTGCATCAGGTTTATATAGTCGGATTTTACAAAATGACATTATAATTAAAAGTTTTGGACCAATAATCTAGACAGCATTGCAGACTTACATTCCCTCAACTTCATGAACATTTTGCAATTCTTCACAGGAAATCCCGAGATTCTTTCTTTAAAATTTTGGTTTTAAAAACACCAGGTAAGAATTTTTAAGGTCAAACGGCAATTTTTTTTTTAAAGTTACAACGGAATCATTGCAGAATGACCAGCCGTTTCGAGACTTTAAATAAGCTGTATAATGTCCTGAAGTTGTTGAAGGACCATCGTGATAGATAATTGCTACAGTTACAAAAGTCCTTCCTGATATTGAAAGCTGAGAAGCCACAAAATTTTTTATTAAAGTTGACAATTTTGATCCATCAGGCCTACATCGTTGCATCATTAAAATGACATACTGTCCATATCTACGTATAAGTAATGTTGACATCATTTCAGATTTACATTGGCTACACTCCATGTTGTGATCCGCTGCATTTACTAGCTTATTAAAGGAGACTGATTTACTGTCTGGCAAAGTTAAATATATAAATCTTTCTGAGTCTACACTAGTAGTTCTTGATACCATACAGTTCTCGCAGTCATGCTGCCATTGATAAGAAAGCCCAAACAGGTGATCTACATCTACACCCTCATCTTGCAATATATCAAGCATATACATTAAAAACTCCTGACAATCTTGCTGATTATTTTCAGAGAAGTCTGTTTGACCTGAACATTCATCTAACAGATAACGAACTTCAGACACACTTTCTACTTTTGTTCGATCAGTGCTACATTTTTCGAAAACAGAATTCAACAAACAGCATAAAATTTGTTCTGAATTCAACAGAATCTGTTCTTTTAAACTCTCTAGTGAAAAGAGAACATTAACCACTACATTTGCATAGCAGTTGACACCAGAACTGTTTTCAAATTGAAAACCGACAACATCTTCAACAGAATCCACTTTCTTTCTGCTAACAATTTTCGGGTCATTGACTTTTAGTCTTTTTGCAACAACCTCCCTACTATTACTGCTATTTCTACGTTTCCGGCCTACCACACGTTTCTCAAACAAAGGATATTGAGGCAAATGTGGCGCATACTCTCTTCTTAACCTATTGTATTCCTTAACACAATCTAGATCCGCACAAATGTTTGTGACATCACAGTCAATCAAGTACAATCCCGATAAAGTTCTAACTCGTGACAATGCCACATATGCCATACCCTCCTTGAACACAGAACTGCCAATATTCACCAATGCACAGTCTACACTTAAACCTTGCGATTTATGGATTGTCACCGCATATGCCAAGCAAACAGGAAACTGTTTACGGCGAACATATAAGTCTTTAACAAGCAAAAACCTAGCAGAACAACGACCAATTTGCTGTACTTCCTCAATGCCATCAAATTTAATTCTTAAAAATTCTACTCCATCTCTATTTCTGTATTTCTCAAAATCAACAACATTACCCATTGATCCATTTACCAGACCTCTTTCTACATGTAAATTCCTTCTCAAAATGATTCGGCAATTTAAACACACATTCAAAGTCTTTTCAAAACCCGCTGTTTTAGATATAGTCTTCTCTAATGAATCCAATTTTGATTTCAAATTGTCTGACAAAATAATTGTTGATCCCATATGCTCTAATTTGTCGATAGCTTCAAGTTTCACAATCTCTTGCTTTTCTAAATTCAACATTTTGTTGTTGAAGATGGCACATTCTGCAAGAGTTGGCATGAGACATATCCCGGATTTCTTCTCAGTAATTTTCTGAAAAATATTCTCAGGCACAATCTCTTGTTTGGGATATAAATTTGACAGTAATCGTGCATTTAAAGCTTCTTTCCCATGCTCGGTCACTTTTCCAATTCTAATATCTTGTAGAATATTCTTGTAATCTTCATCCTTTGCCTGACGCATATTTTGATGCAGTTCAGCATAATTGAAGTTTAACCATATATTGACGTTGCCAATGCTCCCTAGGCACTTCCTGGTATCTTCATGCGTGAGTATTTTGAACACAGGTTGACCTTTTACTGGTGTCAGCTGCAGAAGATCTCCGAAAACAATGATGTGTTTCCCACCAAATAACACATCATATTCAGTTTTAAGTACTTCTTGCATTCTCAAATGCACAAAGGCAAGCATGACATTGGAAACCATGCTTACTTCATCAATGATAAGTAGTTTCATTTTCCTCAAGACTCTTGAAACTTCACAGCAAGCATCTCCAGATAACTTGTTGTATTGTAATTTGTTGTCATGCTCCACCGGCAGCATCAGTAGACGATGCAAAGTAATACCTTTAATGTTATGTGCTGCCAGTCCAGTAGGAGCGGTGACAACACAAGACAGCGATGACTCAGTCCTTTCCTGCAAATAACAGGAGATTGCTTTAATGAGGAAACTTTTTCCAGTTCCCGCTTCTCCACTCACGTACAGTCGGACAGGCTTCAACGATGTACATGAGCACTTGTTCTTCTCATGACTTAATCCGTGCTCAATTTCCTTGGTAACTTCATCATATATTTTCCTCTGCTCAACGTTGAGTTGTTTTTCCAAGTCTTCTAAGTTAACTGAATCCTCCTGAGCATGTGCCATGGCTCTTTCTACTTCATTCATAGCAGTGGCAGCTTCATTTTCGATAATAGGTCCTCCAAGTGGATCTTGACTCAATGAAACAGAACTCTGACTGTCCTGAGAACTGTCTCTGGCAATCTCGGCTGCAATCGTTGCTTCCTGCTCAATTTCCAAAGTTAGCATTTCTTGATATTTAGAAAAAGCAGGACATTCTATGGACTCCTTGGCTGCATTGAAAGAGTCTTCGTAACAGAGGAAATCTCCAAGCAGTTCCTCTTCTGCACGCCAAGGCTTGAAAAGTTGCAAAAGTGCTAAATAAAAAAACTCCTTTTTTTCTGGAGATTCACCACTCAATTTTCGATGGTTTACTAATTGGCATTTTCTTTGCTTGACCAGGCATCCCTCACTTCCAATTACAGCATACACTCCTTTCTCAATATCTTCTTTGATGTTCCTCTTGAATATATAATTTTGGAGAACCTCATATAGACAAACATTCTCAAGGTGACTGCTTCGATTTGGATAATATGTATCCAACATGTTGGTCTTCAAAATGTCGGTACTGTTTGGTTCCTTTTCTGCCAAATACTCAATTTCCCAGACAGGTTTTAGAACTCGATTTCGTGTTGCAGCAAGACCAAGACTCGCCCAAACGAGACTCCTGGATTTGGCATAGAGACTTGCTGAAGACAAACGATCAGAACATTCGTAAGCTCCGATTTCTCGATGCGACAACATCTTCAGACTGAAACTGTACAACTTCTTGCTGAGGCTCTTTTCATGGGAAATGTCCTCCCACATATCCTTTAGTTCGGTCTTTTCTTTTTTGGTGATGTAAGATGTCACATACCGAGCCACAGCCATACAGTTGTCAGCCACAAACTGTATATCCATGTTAGCATTCCACATGGACAAAATCACTGGGTTGTAGTCATTGATGTACTTGGACTCTTCGTTCCTTTTCAAATTGTATGTATTCTTGGGTGATTTCCTCGTCACATTATGTCGCAGCGAAGACATCAAACTGTTCACTCTTCCTTTAGAAATCACCGGTCGTGGAAAGTTGAAACGACATTTGGTGTAGAACTTGTCCTTGTTTCTGAATTTACGACGACAGTACTTTCCACAACGATGGCTTTGGAAACGTAGAACTTGTTCTCTTAGACTTTTTTTCTCCGTTGCGTTTGGAACAGCACACGTAGAATACTGTTCTATGAAATTCATCACTAAGTCATCCGGATCTGTTCCAAATTTAGGTGCATCCTTGATCCACAACAACATATGTATATGAGGGGCACCTCTTGCTTGGTACTCCTTTCTCCAGAAGAAATCCAACACCTCTCCAAGAGGTGGATTCTTTTTATTTGTGATGAAAGACATCATAGCTTCAAATCTATGATTGAAGTACCTGCATACATTCACTGGATCCAAAGAACACAGTTCTCCAGGTGTCTTGAATTCAATGTTTTCAATATTTCCATTTGCCTCTCGTAGAAATTCAAGTAAGTCTTCCCAGCCATACTCGGCACAGCTCAGAGTGAGGAACCATGTTGGAGTTCCTAAGTTCCGCAGCATACATTTTAAATCACCATGACGACGGTACCAGTACTCATTAGTACCACGCTGACACGCCATGAGATTAATTAAGTGAGAATCCAAAATACTGTCTTGGACATTGACTTTATGCATAAAGTCACTTGCCGAGATGTTTTGCATCTGTATACCACTTTTTAAAATGTGGTTCACTGCATATGACAGTCCTGACAGATCGCTTTCAAACAAGAGATGAAACAAATAGGGAATGCATTGCCGAAACCTAGGATCTTCTGCATACAATCGTAAAGTCCGGTATTCAGACGCAGGAATTTGATGAGGTCGCTCATCATATCTTCCTCCTTGACCTGTGGGAAATAGCTGTGGGAAACACCGAGCTTCCAAACTTTCCTCCCAAACACTAATGGGACTCCCTTTGGCTTGTTTCATTTGAAACAACTCAATAGCATTCCCCATGACTTCCTTGGAATGCAAAGGATGAACACTATAATGTTCATATATTTCTTCACTTTTAGAGGCCTCTACTTTCTCAATTTGGCCAGCACACAAATCGCTATCCTCTTCATCACTTACTTCCTCTTCTGCAACATATACATTCTTATAGTACTTATTATTTTTCTTCAAATACACTGTTGCCTTTTTGACTTTCCTAACATCCACTAAATCTTGCCATATTTTCTTATTCTTTGTCGGAACCCCATTAACCAAGATAACCAGAGGTTCCTCTTCCACTTTTTCTACTCCAATTGTGTTAATGTTTTTGTTCAAATCTAGAGGCAAATAAACAACTCTTCCCTTTAATCCTCTCTGTAAATCTGCTGGAGGCAACTTCCCTGTCTTTGGCTCCATTCTTACAATAGCCTGAAAGGGATGGATACTTTGAATCAAAATAGATTCATAAGTATTTAAATCCTTCAATTCTGAAGGAATCTCAACCAATTCCAGATTATTATGAACCGCCCTAGCAGGCATCTGGTTTTGGTTTAATTTGTTACAACAATAAGTACACACACGTTGGTCCACTCCCAAATCAAAACAATTTTCTACCATCAAGTATGTGGCAAAATCCTTCCATTCACTATTATTTTCCCTTTCACTTTTTGCATATAAATCCACTAACTTAGTCTGATTCTTATAATAAGTGCGTCGACAACATACACAAGTGAAATTAGGCCTCTCACTTGATTTCATCTGAAACGTGGCAATTTCCTTCTGAAAATAATCTGTACTGGAAACCTGTACATTATCTTCAACATTACCCTCTACTTCAAGGTCAATTTGAACATTCTCATCTTTACTACCAAAGTAACAAAACTCAATTTCTTCACAAATATTCTTCACATCTATTTCACAACCATGCAAAAGAGCAGCACATAATTGTTTAAGCATAATTGCTGGACTCTTAGCATAATACAACATTCTCACTAATTTTCTCACTTTATTATGATGCACTGCTAGCATCCTGAAATGATGAAAAACACTCTGGCATACTCTCCTGGAAAGACAAGCCAGTGAATGACCACGCAAACCTGTCATTTGTCTCACTCTGCAAGGATCTAAATCTTGCAACAACTTCATTTTCTGCTTCAAACTTTTCTTATTAAATGTCCGTATAAAATCACAAAGCAAATTGATGGAAACCTGTCGCACACTGCAAATAGAACTACACTTCCAAATGTACACAGGACCCTTAGGACGTCTTCCTAAAACCTCATCACTTAGCGCCTCTTCTGTCTCTGTTGTCACAAGTTGTTCTTTTTCAACTGGACAACCATCCTTCACTTCATAAGCTCGACCACTGGTGTCAACTGCAAACACCAAATCATTATCCTGAAAATAACTCTCTTCATTAAAAAATGCCTCACAACTTGAACTATGCATCCATTCTCCGAAAAAAACGTCACAAAAGTTAGTACGATTTACTACTCTCTTCCATCTACTTTTTGTTTTGAAATCAGAAATTACCTTGCTTAGTTTCCTAATTCTATTGATTACCAAAATAAACAACTTTCGCTTAATTTCAAAAGCATGATCAATAATTTTCTCTACATTTTTCTTCTTCTTATAAAATGCCGCTTTCTGTTGGCCTTTCTTTTTAATATTTTTCAATAAATTAACTAATATCCTATTACGGAACATTCGATTTCGAATGTCCCTAAACTGTTGTTTCCTTCTACTATCATGCACAGAGTTATCTCTTCCTCTACCAGTAACATTTGTGATGGGTCTCTCCTTTCCATTTAAATTACTTTTCTTTTTGTGGACTGAAACATTTTTTTGAGCAAAACTTTTTTTACTACAAATATTTCTTAAGAATGATTTCGTACTCTTACCCGGACAATACTTGGCGTTTTGACAAGTATTTGGGGAAGAGGACTGCTGCAATAAAACATCATCCTGCTGTCTTTGACGTTTTCTAGCCTTTCTTATTCTACTTTTTGTAGGCATTTTCCAAACTATGAAAGAATCTCCAGTTGAATCTGTGGAAAAATATAATATAAAATGTTATTAACCACTATTACCAAACAGTAAATAAATAACAGTCATCTAAAACTTAATGCCCTACTAATTATTTAACATAGCAAATGTTTTCCACCAGCACTGCATCACAAAAATGACACTCAATGGTACAAAACAGGCATACAACAATCATAAATCACTCCCTAATATTTTAAATGATTAATTCAGGATGACGATAAGATGTAGCCTATCTAAAGATTTGTTTAGGCCCAGATCTTTAGACTGGGGTGAATGTGTGTCATTGATCCACATTCAGTCCATCACCTGTTTTGTTTATTTGAGGTGAGGCCAACACATGGTTGCAGATAAGATTTTCACTGTAAAAAACCAAGGTAAAAAAACATGTGAAGGCCTACCAATGAAGTAAATCATTAAATGAAAACCAATACATTTCTGGAAATATGCACTGCTAAAGCTTCATAAGATGTTTTGGGTCATATTTATAAGGCATTTGAGTGTCTATTATGCTATTTTACGTTCTTCATGGTGCAAATTTATTGTAAATACGCTCCCACCTGCGGTTGGCAAATTTAGATTTTGATTATGGGAGTTACATAGGCATGTTAATAATTTCCCAAAAATGGTGTATGACCCCAAACAACCTTTGAAGCAAATGCTCTTAGCCATGTTATCCACCTCCCATTGGATAACAGGGCTAAGAAGTGCTTGCAAATGGGAAAAAAAACGGCCGCAATGCATGAATATCGCAGAAAAGTCAGCGATATTCATGCATTTTCCAGCAAATGCTCTTAGCCATGTTATCCACTTCCTATTAAATAACATGGCTAAGAACTGCTCAGGGCCCCATGAGGAACGCTTTCCATTTAAAAAGGGAAAAATAACATCAAACACACTAAAATGCCTTCTAAATATGACCCCAAACAACCTATGAAGCTCTAACAGTACATATCCAGAAATTTAATTGATTTCAAAATTCGTTTTTAAACACAGCATATAAATCAATTGTATACCTGCATTCATGAAGAAATGACTAAAAATGTCCTTGAGACACATGAAAGTGTTTTCTGGAATGTCCTAGCACCATTTTTGGGACACTATTAACATGGCTAGGTAACTCCCATAATCAAAATCTAAATTTGCCAAGCGCAAGTGGGAGCGTATTTACAAGACACTTGCCCCATGAGGCACGCTTTCCATTTAAAAAGGTAAACATAACATCAAAGACACTGAAATGCCTTCTAAATATGACCCCAAACAACCTATGAAGCTCTAACAGTACATATCAAGAAATGTAATTGTTTATCACAAATGCGATTAAAAACGGCCGCAATGCATGAATATCACTGAAAAGTCAACGATATTCATGCATTATCCAGCAAATGCTCTTAGCCATGTAATCCACCTCCCATTGGATAACATGGCTAAGAACTGCTCGCAAATGCGAAAAAAAACGGCCGCAATGCATGAATATCGCAGAAAAGTCAGCGATATTCATGCATTTTCCAGCAAATGCTCTTAGCCATGTTATCCACTTCCCATTAAATAACATGGCTAAGAACTGCTCAGGGCCCCATGAGGAACACTTTCCATTTTAAAAGGAAAACATAACATCAAAGACACTCAAATGCCTTATAAATATGGCTCAAAACAACCTATGAAGCTCTAGCAGTACATATCCAGAAATGTAATTGATTTCTTAAATCGTTTTTAAAAACAACATATCTGTTTCAGCTTACATAACAGACCATGGAATGGGCTCCATGTACCACAATAACTTGTGTTACTGCATGCCAGAATGCTACACCGAATATGCAATTACAATTTCTCAAAGAAACTAATTCTATTAGTATATCACTAGAGACAAAACCACATTTTAAAAACACAGCTTTCTTCATCATTTTCTCCTTAAATCATACTATTCTCTATCTAAATTAAATAAATCTTTTCTCACCTTAGCAAATATTTTTTGAGTTTTGAAAACAGTCTCAGAAATACACCAAATTGTCTTCAGCAGAAGAAAAAGGATGCACTCCAAAGGCTGCAGCTATTGAAAGCACAGAAATACAGATATTCATTTCACATATCTCTCATATTAGCCAATCATACCTCTTCCCTCACTTTTTTCAAATCAAAACCCTTCCCCCCTCTGCCCTCTCTGCCTTGTTTCCATAGCAACCACCTCCTGGAAGACCTCTCATGTTTGCAAATTCACACAACAATGTTTCAATTGAACTCTGAACTCTCAGTGCACCTGCGTATCCAGTGCAATCTTTCATTAAATGTTTCTTCCTTGACCATTCAAATTACATGTTTCAAAGAACACATCCATGCACCCTAACTTTCTGTTTTCAGAAATGGAAATGCACCAATCACTGCTAATGAATCATTAGCATTGGAAATCCACAGTTTTTTTTCTTTAGAAACTCCTACTGTTTCAACTGCCCTTTCATTACCACACTTCATCTGACTGCAGAACAACCTTCTCCCACCATGTTTAAGGTCTGGATTGTTGGACATAGTTACATCCACTGGGCTCAAAGGTATGCTGAGAACAGAAATGTACCTAACCTCAATTTACAAGATGTGGAAATTAAGTGGTTGGGCCAAAGAGGATTAAAATGTCACCAATTGATACCATTGGTGAAAACCTTTATGCATTTGCCAAAACCTGACCTGTTAATAGTGCACTGTGGAGGTAATGATTTGGGCACTTTGACAGGGGTAGGTCTGGAAATGCTTTTAAAGGACACCTTTGAGCAATTAATGGCACTTTTTCCTCAAACTGCCTTGGTATATTCCAATATATGCCAAAGACAGAAATGGAGGTGGTCCAACCAATTTTGTCCACAAATTGAGAAAGCGAGGAAGCATGTAAACAAATCTGTTTCAGCTTACATGAGAGACCATGGAATGGGCTCTCTGTACAACAATAACTTGCGTTACTACATGCAAGATATCTACAGAGGAGATGGAGTTCACTTCTCAGATGAGGGCAACAGAATTTTCATTCTGAATTTAAGACTGTGCATTGGTACCTACTTATAAGTACCTAAATGTACCATAAACCCAAAAGCTCTTCTCAGAGCTACCCTACATCTGATCACTCACAATTATTATTTTTCTCTAACTTTTTTCACTAATTTTCCACAAAATTCGCTCCCCGGAGCGCTACCCGGTTCGCTAACCGAAAGCTAACCTCGCGGATTTTTTAAAAAAATGTTTTTTTTCCGCACATATAAGCCTCCTCAGCCACGCTCAGAAAACCTAGGGGGTCAAGATAAGTCTACCATGACCCCTTCTACCCATTCTAAACATTATTTGCCCTCCATCTTGTATCTTAATGCGACCGAAACACAAAATGGTGGACTCCCGTGACGCTTAAGGTTCGCTAACCGGGCCGCTTTCCGGAAAGCGGTCCTAAAAAAAGGTGGGAAAGTAATTTACAGAAAAACGACTAGAGACACTCTCACCAAATATAGATTAGCTCATACTACATAACAATCCCTTTCATTTTCACAAATTTGATTGAAATTCCATTTAGCCATTAAGCCTGTAGACCTCTCTAAGTACCGTGAGGTAAATTACTTCACAAAACACATCTGAAGTGTTGGAATTGACAACCAATGAAAATGTTACTTTCATTTTCAATTTTTTTTTTCCTGACATTTGATTGGTTATGTACCTGAATATATATAAAGGAAGAGAAGGAAACACAGCCATTTTGACTACTACTTCCTGAACTACATTTCAAGAGCCTTTTCACCTCCCTGAAAATTAAATTGATAATTTGTAAGTGGCACTTTAAATTAATTTGTAAAAACGTTTTTGATAATTATTTACTGTCCCCCTGCTATAGTTATAGATACAGATAGACTCCTCTGTTATATTTATTGATTGACTTACACTTCTCTGCTATAATTATGAATTTACTTACTTTAAGTTCACTGTTAAAAAAACAGAACTACCTGTCTGAACTTAAACCCAACAGTGCCCTAACTCTTCTAATTTAATTATTTTTTTTATGCAATTTACAGCAAAAAAATGGAAGGGGAGCAAGAAAAAAGTAATGTTTCCTTCGAGATTACATCCGAAGACATTGTAAATGAAGAAAATGTGGATGAAGATTTTATGGATCAATCTTTTGACGAACAATTTATTCAAACCTTACAAGAGACAGAAACATCCATGTTCGACGAGATACCAGATGATATAATGCTGGAAGTTTTAATGAACTATGAAAATAATAAATAATTTTTTTTTTAAATCAAAATAAATAAATAAATAAAAAAACGAACAAAAACAACAAATAATTAACATACAGTATTACAAAAGTCTATCATTCTTTTATCCTTAAAGTTCGCTGCCCAGAACGCTTTCCGGTTCGCGAACTTGGCGCTTACCACGCAAAAAAAAAATTTTTTTTTTGGGACCCTCCTAGGCCCTTTTAAAACCTCCACATAAAACCTAGGGGGTCAACGAGGATCTACTATGCCCCCTTATGGTAATTTCCCCCTTTGTTTTGGCCTCCTCTTGTCTCTCGATCCTACCGAGAGACAAGATGGCGGCCGCTCCGGACTGTTTAGAATGTTGACAGACACCGAAGAGCCAATCAGCTTCGCATCGCAAAGTTCCGATACGCGAAAGGTTCGCTAACCGGATCGCTGCCCGGAGCGCTGTTACAGATATATATCTTGATTTAAACGTTAATTTCTCAAAATCCACTGAAGCACATATATTGAGACCTAGCAAAGGCACATCGGGCTAACAGTCCCTACAATTTTGCCAAGTTTCGTGCAAATCCATTCAGCCGTTCGGGCTAAAAGTGAGTCCAACCGCCCTATGGAAATTAACATGGAAAAAACGCGTTTTGGGACCCCCCTTTTTTCTCGGCCCCCCCTCCACAAAACCCCCCCAAATTTTCAAGTGCTGCACAGAAACAAAATGTGCCATTTTCCTGAAAATTTCAGCCAATTCCGTCCACAAACGCCAAAGTTATTAGGCATAGAATTTTCAGAAATCCCATAGGGAAAAAATCCTAACTATATATACCTACTGGCGACCGCCAGTAGGTAATATATATATATATATATATATATATATATATATATATATATATATATATATAACCTCCTGGAGGTTGCTAGTAAGTAGTTATAGTTGGGACTCAGTTTCCATAGGAAAAGCATTTTTTACATACATATATATATACATATATCTCCCACGCTCCACGCTGCAGCTTCCTTTTCCAGCGGTTACAGTGCCACAGGCAACAAAGAGTGAAACGGGCAATTAATTGTGCAAAAATGTTTTGAAAAAATTCAAACCTTGTAAAGATACAAAACATACAAGGTCTTATAAGAAAAAATATCATAGCCGACGTGTTACAGCAGAACATCTTCTGCTGGGCCATATATATCATATATATGTATATATGTATATATATATATATATCACACGTAACCAGGACCCCAAATTGGAAAGACCACAGGGAAGTTAAATAAACACCATGTTTATTTGCAGCATGCTGATGGCAATACAGAACCAAGGAACCTCCTCAACAATTCAAATCGCCAGACGCGTTTCGGGAATCACCAAATCCCTTCTTCTGTGGCGTGTCATGTAAGATACTGGGCTCGCTGCTGTCTCCATTATAAGCTAAACACCTGCCCCTTTAGGGGCGTGGCCGCAAACACGGCCTCCTGGGTGTTGTAGTGCCTCGGTGATAAATCCCATGTGGGAGCGCGATCCATCAAAGTCAAATGTAGTTCACTTCCCAAGTAGGTAGAGATGGAAATTGGCCGTTTACCATCGTGCTTTGGTGCTGCAAAAAGTGTCCTGAGGTGAGCGCAACCCTGGAGCAATGCACTCACTCTCCTTCCCTCCTTGCCGTGGCGCCGGTTGGTGCTGGCATGGACCCGTACTGTGCACGGCGGGTCATTTCCGCGACCGGGAGCAGCCGCTAAACATCACACGTAACCAGGACCCCAAATTGGAAAGACCACAGGGAAGTTAAATAAACACCATGTTTATTTGCAGCATGCTGATGGCAATACAGAACCAAGGAACCTCCTCAACAATTCAAATCGCCAGACGCGTTTCGGGAATCACCAAATCCCTTCTTCTGTGGCGTGTCATGTAAGATACTGGGCTCGCTGCTGTCTCCATTATAAGCTAAACACCTGCCCCTTTAGGGGCGTGGCCGCAAACACGGCCTCCTGGGTGTTGTAGTGCCTCGGTGATAAATCCCATGTGGGAGCGCGGTCCATCAAAGTCAAATGTAGTTCACTTCCCAAGTGGGTAGAGATGGAAATTGGCCGTTTACCATCGTGCTTTGGTGCTGCAAAAAGTGTCCTGAGGTGAGCGCAACCCTGGAGCAATGCACTCACTCTCCTTCCCTCCTTGCCGTGGCGCCGGTTGGTGCTGGCATGGACCCGTACTGTGCACGGCGGGTCATTTCCGCGACCGGGAGCGGCCGCTAAACATCACACGTAACCAGGACCCCAAATTGGAAAGACCACAGGGAAGTTAAATAAACACCATGTTTATTTGCAGCATGCTGATGGCAATACAGAACCAAGGAACCTCCTCAACAATTCAAATCGCCAGACGCGTTTCGGGAATCACCAAATCCCTTCTTCTGTGGCGTGTCATGTAAGATACTGGGCTCGCTGCTGTCTCCATTATAAGCTAAACACCTGCCCCTTTAGGGGCGTGGCCGCAAACACGGCCTCCTGGGTGTTGTAGTGCCTCGGTGATAAATCCCATGTGCATTATATATATATATATATATATATATATATATATATATATATATATATATATATATATATATATATATATATATATATATATATTACCTACTGGCTGTCGCCAGTAGATAGTTATAGTTAGGACCTATTTTCCATAGGAAAAGTGTTTTTTCTTTTCCCAATAACTTTGGCACTGGTTCAAGAATCTTCGCTAAATTTTCAAAACTAGTGTCCCGCTCCTGTCAGCTCCTGTCTTGAAAGTTTTGAGGAGATTCACCAAGCAGGGGGCGAGAAAAAAAGGTGGTCCTAAAACGCGTTTTCTGCATGCTTTTTTCCATAGGAAACTTTAGACACGGCTACAGCCCGAATTGCTGAACGGAAGTACACCAAATTTGGCAAAAAGGTAGCCCTTGGTTCAGAAAGAGCCCTTTTTTTAAATGGTGTAAATCCCTTCAGTAGTTCCTGAGAAATTAAAAAAATAAAGGTCGGAAAATCAATTTTCCATTGGAAACTTTAGCCAAGGCTATAGCCCGAACTGCTGAACGGAATTACACCAAATTTGGCAAAAAGGTAGTGCTTGGTTCACAAAGCGTCCTTTTTTTTACAAGGTGTAAATCTGTTCATTAGTTGCTGAGAAATTAAAAAATAAATGTTTTGATACTTAGGGAGGCGGTTGATTTGCAACCCCTCCCGACCACAAGCTTCATTCTAATTGGCTGCCAACACTCGAAACCAGGAAGTGTTGGCAGCCATCTTGTGACTCAGTGGGACCCAGTTACAAGAAAACAGTAAAACAAAGTTGAAAAACAAGAAAAGAGGGCAGGGTATAAACACCCGACCCACTAGGCCTGCTCAGGGGGTCCCACAAGGACTCTCACGGCCAAAAAAAGCATATTTTTTTTACATTTCGGCTAAATTCGCGCTGGGGTCGCGAATCCTGCCGAAATATTTTTAAAAAATGAAGCGCAGGCTCCCACACTACATTTAATTAAGGTCCCGCATGGGCCAGGTCCCGGTGGCATTGCCAAAAAATATTAGCGGGGGCCCCCCACCTCCCCGGGGCTATGTTTATAATATGCGGGAGGGCACGCGACCCTCCCGCAGCCCCGGTGACCGCCACCCCCTAGGCTTGTTTAATTTGTGGGGGGGACCGCCACTCCCCAGTAATTTTCTCTAATATTCCCAGCGGCACAGAACCCCGTCACAGCCCCGGGAACCGCCAACCCCAGGGCTGCTTTTTAAAAAATATATTAAACAGTGTGGGGGGCTTGAGCCCCCCCCCCCACATGCCCTGGGAACCGCCACCTTCCCAGGGCACTAATCATGTTAATTCGGGGTCTGTTACGGACCCCCGAGCCCCGGGTACCACCATCTCCTGGAGGCTGTGCACTAGTTGGGAGGGGGGCTACGCGGCCCCACTCCAGGAGCCCTCCATGGCCCTGGGGAACACCACCCCTCAGGGCCGGCTCCTGCAGTGTCCCGGGGTGCCCACCCCTGGGACACTGCTGTATGTAATGACAAGGCGGGAGCCGTGCAGCTCCCATCCTGTCATTGCAAACTCTGGTTTGGATTTTGGAAGCGAGAGCAGTTTTACTGCTCTTGCTTCCAAAATCCAAAGCAGATTGCTTTTCCACACGGGGAGCTGCATGTTAGCAGCTCCCTCGTGTGGAAAAGCAATGGCAGCTCCCACAGGAGGAGGGGAGTCGGCGGGACCGCGGGGGCATTGAGGCTCCCCCACGGTCCCCAACGGATAGGGCCGGCCCCGGGGCTAGAAGTGGCCCAGGAGGGAGGGCACGCGGCCCCCCTCCCAAAAAAAAATAATAATAAAAACAAGCATCGATATAGCCAATAGGTCTAGCTTTTAGGACCTTATAAGTATTTAGTTATGCAGCACTATATCCTTGGTGCAACAACATCAACTGTTGCATGGCTAAACACATAAGGTTCCAAAGGCGAGACCTATTGGCTATGCCAATGCTTGTTTAACACCTTGGCTGCTAAGGGTTTTCCCGCTGGGCGCTGGCACTCATTTTTTCCCATTGTTCATGACAAGGTCAGCTCGTCATGAGCGCAGCGCAGGTAACACCCATGACGAGCTGACCTTGTCATTAGCGTGGAAGGGGTTAAAGAAGAAATTGTTCAACGTTTTTATTTCATTTCAGTTGTATACACACCTGTCTTAGTAAAGAAGGAAGTGTGTACAGCTGGGTGTGATAAATGGCACTGTGTGTCGTTTTCCGGTTACTTCATAATGCTGACTTGGACCCCAGGTGAGGCTGCTCCTCTGAAGACGGATGTGAGGTGTTACCTGAGAAGGGAGCGCGGATTATACCTGAGGATAATGATGGGGGTTTGCCCACGAGAGGCAAAGAGATGCCCGGGTGGCAGGAGTGCCGGTCCTAGGCCTTCTGAGGCCCCGGGCAAAAGGGAAGATGTGAGGCACCTCCAAGTGACATCACAGAAAGTGACTTCGCAGGACTTTTGTTCTTAGTTATTTGGCATCAGTGAAGCAAACTAATGTGGATATCAGTAACATGGACAAAAAGTAGAGGGAATGGAAAACAGGTGAGCAAATATCCATGAGTGTAACACTTGCCGTCTCCTTGAATGATTAGTTGGACATGCCCCCAAATTCCAAAGGAACCAGAGGGTCAAGAAAGCAGCAGTATACATTTCACAGCCGAATGTACTGTAGAAAAACACACCTCACACCATAACCCCAAACTAAAGCTCCTAGGCTCACTAGGTTACTATGTTATTGGGTTTCTGCAGTGATTTGCCATGGAAATATTTTCACAATCACAGCAAATTAATTGGTGAGAATGTACGGCAAATCACGTGGCACACACTGTCATCTTTTTCCTCACGCACCTAAAGGTACAAGCAAAGAGGTGTATTTATGACATTAGTGGCCTTGAGACACCTGCATAGCACTCATCATGTAAAAATGAAATAAAAGACAATGTTTAAAAACACATGGTGCTCAGATGCACCCAGTATGGTAGGGAAAGGGCTATTTTCACTCTGCATAAAACACTAGTAACAAGCATTCACTTACTTGCAGAAGATGCATCATGCTTCCTAGGGGAATATATAAATGTGCGTGTGAATTATGAAACTATCAGCCACTTCCTCCCCATCAAATAAAAAATGATTGATATTGTTAGATAAAAAACAAAAGTACAATCAACAGCTGCAGGCCCACCATTGCTTGAGACTCCTCCAGGACCCATGGACACTGAGGACCAGGAGTTACTCTGTTTCTATGGCTCTGCATGCAGCACAGCACTGACCAGTAGCATGAAGAAGGTTTCATCCATATCTAAGACTACATGAGCTCAGGGAAGCTCTGATCCTTGGCTTAGTTCTGAGCATGATGAACATCACACTTCATAAGGAAAGGTTTCCGACAGATCACAAGCCGTGATCTGAGGCAAAAGGCTGGCATGTGTATTGTTTTTCGAGGATGTGATGAAGGACAGTGTGAGGAAGGAGAGGGAGCTGGCGCAGGAGCTACCTCACATGCAGTGGGCCTGAAGCATGAGTATGTGAGCAGTTTGTCAAACTGACATGAGGGTGAGAGATGCCACATAATCAAGTATTAAAACAAGGTAACTCTTGGGGACAAATGTATCACAGTGATCTCAAAGGCTGGCCCGCTGCAGCCTGAATCAGCAAACCCGGCCAATCTGTTCAAAAGAACTAGCTGATATTGCTCAGAAAAGATTAACAGCCTGATTCATTAAGGTGTATAGCGCTCGCAAAGGGCCAGATTCTGAGAATCTGGCCCTTTGCGAGTGAGATTTTTGCATTTGGGATTCATCATCCCAAATGCAAAAATCGGTAATAGCGTTTTCGCGAATTAGCGATGGATTACATTTAAGAAATCTCTATTTGAGATTCCTTAAATGCAATTCATCATCCATTTACAAATTGCGAAATCGCAATTTCGGGCCGCTATTTACCGCGAGGTCAAACCTCGTGGTAAATAGCGAAAACTCAGAAAAATGCTTTTAAAAGCATTTTTCTGAGTTGCATGTTGCACACACACATGTCCTTTGGACATGTGTGTGCGCAACCCCTGTTCATATTAGCATTTAAGGTGTGCTACAGGGTGTCCTTTGGACACCCCTGGCACCCATTCAATCGCTATCTTATTTGCGATTAGCTAATTGCTAATCGCAAATAAGGAATACTCCCCATTTATTCCTATGAGCCTTTTGGCCCATAGGAATGAATGGGGAATTATTCCTTATTTTCGATTAGCAATTTGCTAATCGCAAATAAGGAATTAGTAGGAATCGCATTTTTTTTGCATATTCCTACATGAATCCCGTTTTGCGAGTCCTTAATAGCGATTCGCTATGAATCGCTATTAGGGGCTCGCAAAACGGGTGTATGATGAATCAGGCTGTAAGTACTCTGCAGAGTGGTGTAGGGCAATACTAACTGAATAGAAGGATATACAAACCTTTCAAGATTTATCTAGAACCCCAGAAGGTGTGTCGTGTTTTCAATCAACCGTATTTTAATTGCATTTATCTAGTAGATCCTAGTCCCGGAGAAGGCATCGAAGAACATTACTGGCTGACTAGCATGCTACACCACTGGGGAATGCTTGTTTGAAAGAGTCTTAAAAGGCAATATGACTATGGGAGAAGTGATTTGGTATTTTGTGCGAGAGACGGCCAGAGTGGTGCTCTCATCTTGCCTTCGGTCGCTCCACCTAGGTGGGTGACGGTGATAGCAGGAGGAAGAATGATTGGTTTCATCACACTCTGAGGTAAATTAAAAGCTAAGCTTTTACTATACAGAGCTGTCCTTCCTCTCCCTGCCTCCCAATTCTACATATGCTCACACAAAGGAGGAAAGGCCCGGTGCCCCATAAATCCACAGCCCGTCAGAGCTGCTCGATGCATGCCGGAGATTTACACATTGTTCGCTGCATCGATCTTTTGACATTTTAACTTAAGTATAATAATATGTAATACGATTGAACTGAAGCAGGTCTCTTACCTCAAAGTAGACTCAACAACGACAGACTCAACGAGGAGGACTAGGCCGGGGCGCCGCGACGACGTCCGACTCCTGCCTGCAGCCCTGCCCACGCGGCCCGCCGCCCGATCCGAGTAGTGACTGACTGCCAGGTCACGTATGGCGTGTGCGCATGCTGAGTGCGTCACACTGAGCGTGGGCTGGCCATAAAATCATGTCCAGGGCCGTCATTGGTAGCGCTTTCGCGCGCTACCATATTGACGGCCCTGGGACTCACTGTCACCTGCATGAGGATTCAAGGCCGGCGTCATGTCACCACCTGGGCACGCACGCACCACCACCACCAAGCTAGGTGGTGGGGGGTGCGTGCAGGCATCACGGTCAGGTTTGCGTGCGTGCGCAGACAGTGTTGTTCCCTCCTTCCCTGCCTTAGTTAGTTACTGCTGCGCGAGTGCTGTGCTCACTGCGCAGCGCTTATCCAAATTACCCCCATCATTTATTTATTCCCGCAACTGTGGGGCCGGCGGCGGGGCCCCCCTGAGCGCGAGGCCCTGGGCAGCTGCCCATACTGCCCATGGCTAGGACCGGCCCTGGGCAGGACAGTGAGTGCAATAAGAAAGATGAAGGAGACAATGACAGGAGCGAGAGGAAAGTTACTGCCTACCGGACCAATCCCTCATTTGACAGTAGGTGCAACATAGATGGGTAACACTCTGCCACGGCCAGGAATATGGACTTAAATAATCAAGTAAACAAGGCGAGGAGCTCGCTGGACCAGCCTTTGCTGTTGGCAATGCAACAAATCTACCATGAAGTACCAGGTTAGTTCGGCCACTGCCGAAAACCAACAGAAATTAAAAATGTGTTTAAGATCATTATAAAATAAAAAATACGGAAATGTTTGAAGCGCACAAATACTAAAAGAGGCCTCATGGCGCTAAAGCAGGGCGAGTTTGAGCGAGAAAGAGCAAAAGACTCAGATCCCTGTGAAGAGTACTGTTCAGGCATTAAAGAGTGAATAGCTGAGTCTTCAATACTTTCCAAACACTGTTCTGTTCCTGCAGATCACTGATGTTGTGTGGCAGCAAATTTGCAGAGTTTTACTGTGGCCATTGGAAGAGGCCTATACCACCTCACCTGGTCTTCCTAAGTGAAGGCACAACTATGTAGGGCCTTAGGAGGGCATCTCTGGAATATCTTACCCAGTCCTCTGTGACCCATATTTAGCACTGCCCTGCTCCCTTAGGGGGTAGGAGTGATGCATGTGAAGGAGGTAGAGTGGGGCTGAAACACAACAACATTATAACCTAGGCAAGTGTTACAAAGTGAGTACATAGGATACAAGTAACCATACAGGTGTGGCAGTTTTACTCCATAATGGACAATTGATGGAAGTTCTGATTAATAAAACAAAACAGAAACTATTTTCTATTAAAGCTCAGTACGCCCCTCTGAAGCAAGGCGCCCTGTGCCGCTGCCCAACTTGCACATGCCCAGACATGGCTCTTGTGTGACACTTGGCATGGGACCCTTGACCCCTGTTGCGGGGTGCATTCCTGCTCAGGCCTGAACCCAAGTGATGCCGAGTGGGACAGAGGGCTAAAAAACGGTGATGGATCAAGCCCTGATCTTTGGACTGGGTAAGAGTGGTCTTCTTAATTCAGACACTCTGTTCATCACCACCCCCTTTTCTGAATCGAGTGGGACAGAGGAGCACAGACAGGCTCTGAAGATCAAACTACGCCTCTGTCTCCGAGGGACATCTCTGTCACTGCCCCAGGGAAGCAGCTCTGAAAGGGGAAGTGGGTCACAGCAGAGCTCAGATCACTGCAGGCTCGGGTGTTGACAAGGGCCGAGAACATGACGCTGTTGGGAAACAGGCGAGAAAGAAAAGAGCGGAAGTGAAAGCACAGAGAAGCCAACAAAGTTAGGGGCAGGGCTGCTTAATGGAGCAGGGAGGAGATGGGAGGGGGGCTCTTCTTTTACTCAGAACAACTGTGCCTTGGCTGAGGCTTACGTTGAATGACGCAGCTTCTCTGATGCTCTTTTGTGTCAGATTATTTTATGCCTTATTAATTATTAATAAAGGTTTATTAACTAATTAGAAAAGTTTAAAACTCCAATCACATCAGTTAAACAGAAATCGACATTGGGGGGCAGGGCCAAGCAAGATGGTGGATCAGATGTAATTTCTGATTTTTTATAGTGCTCACAAGCCAGAATCCTGCAGAATGCTAAACTAGAGCCTACCTAAGACGGCTTCCTGTTAGCGCTTAAGAACCCAACATATAAGAGACAGCTGCGGTTGTGACGCTAGCTGTTGGGACACATGCTGAGAGTGGTTGTGGCCAGCAAGGCCTGTCTCACAGCTGCCTCCCTGCTCTGAGGGGGCAGGACTTCCCTGGTTGAGGCTGGCGTGAAGGCGCCTAGGGGCACCCAAAGCGTGGTGCTGCTGCTCAGCCCTCACTAAGAGACTGTGTGGGACATATGAAGGTCATTGCGGTTTGTGGAGCCACAGGTGAGACCAGCGAGAAATGGACCAGAGGTGGAGGGAGTGGCCTGGAACAGACTTTTTGGGCAGAGAGGAGAGCTGAGGGCTCCATGCAGCCATGGACACACCATAATATAGATGGGAGCAGGGTGTCGCGCTGAGGTGGTGCACATCTCCCAGAGACAAGTATTGACGATGTGGGCCAAGGGGGCAGGCCTTGAGGGACAAAAAACAGCTGTGTGCGGCAGAAGGCCTGTGGACTGGGGTAAGTGCATTGCAGCGTGTGGAGCAGGTTGAGAGGCACCCAGGCGGGAGACGGGCCCTGGGCCTGGAGGGATTACCTCAACTCCCCCCTTGTAAAGAGAGTGGACCAGCTTGGAGTGCTTACAGCAAAGGGCAGACAAAAGGCTTAAGAGGGCCCCACTAAGCTGGTGCTGAGAGGGGAAGGGGGACTCTCACCTAAGCACTTTGGAGGCCAGGTGTTACCAAATACCCTTAGCAGGTGCAATGTGGTTGCCTCGTGGCCATACTTGTTGGCCCTGGTCAGGACCCGAGTTAGTGTGCTGAGCGGAGTGTGGACGGCTCTCTAGGGCAAAGCGGTGACTGGAAAACACTGGGAGGGGCTACTGAGACTATCATGGGCAAAGAGAAAGCACCCACGCCTACTTAGTTCTTCAACAACATTTGACCTGAGGAGATGTGGCAGTTGAGGAACCTCGAGGGGAGTGAAAGAAAAGATGCGCTGTGGCTTTTTCAGCACGCGCCTTGCGCTAAAAAGTAACAGGTCCGGCAGGGAGTGGTGCACACGCACGCGCTCGTGTTTCTGGTTTGAGTGGTGCGCACTTGTGTTGCTGGTCTGAGTGGTGCACGCTGAAAAGTTAAAAAAAACAAGGACATTTAAAAAAAACACACAAGTGATGTGTGCGACTGTGAAAGTGATTGTGTGCTGTAAAGGTGCCGCAAACGCTTAATGAGCCATGACCGAAAGAAAGATGGCGCCTGTGCGCGTCACCGCACTCATAACCGCAAGCTTTAGGTCATGGTCAGATTTCTAAAGCCCACTTACTAAATGTCTCGCCAGACCAACACATGCACTGGCTCAGGTGAGACCTAAAAAATAAAGGCCGGCCCCAGGGGATGGGGTCACCGGGGCCAATAGAGGCCATGCCCCGGGGGATGGGGTCCTCTGAGTCGGAATTGGTCACAGGACCTGTTTAGAATTTTTTTTTTTTAAAGGGGTCAGGCCCTGGGAGACGGGGTCCCTGGGGCTCAAAAAAAGGAAAAAGAAGGGGGGGCCACACAGCCTCCCTTCTAAAAAATTTCTTTTTGTAAAAGCCCGACATTGTGCAGGAGACCCTTCCCCCTCCCAGCAACACTCTGCAAACATGCCCTGTGGCGCGTTTTAAGTTGGGGAATTAATTCCCCTTCAATACTGGGGGTCCCTGGGGGCCAACTAGCCCACCAGGTACCTCCAGGATGTGCCACAGGGCTGCCTTGCAGAGAGGTGGTCCAAGGCCATGCCCATTTTTACACCTCTCTGCAACGCAGCTCTGTGGCGCTTATTGGAGGTACCTGGTGGGCTAGTTGGACCCCAGGGACCCTAAGGACCCAAGGGGATTAAATCCCTCAACTTACAATGCACCAGGAGGCGCGTTTGCACAGTGGTGCTGGGAGGGGGCGTGGCCTGATTTGACACATTTGCAAACGCGCCCTGTGGCGCGTTTCAAGTTGGAGGATTAAGTCCCCTTCAATACTAAGGGTCCTTGAGGGCCAACTAGCCCACCAGGTACCTCCAGTAAGCGCCAGGGAGCTGCGTTACAGAGTGGTGGTCCAAGGCCACGCCCCCTTTTTATGCCACTCTGCAACGCAGCTCTGTGGCGCTTCCTGGAGGTAGCTGGTGGGCTAGTTGGCCCTCAGGGACCCTCAGGATTCAAGAAGACTTAATCACCCAACTTAAAATGGGCCACAGAGCGCGTTTGCACACATGTCACATCAGGATCCACCCCCCTCCTTGCACCACAGTGCAAATGAGCCCTGTGGCATGTTTTAAGTTGGGGGAATAATTCCCCTTCAATCCTGAGGGTCCTTGGGGGTCAACTAGTCCACCAGGTACCTCTTGTAAACGTGTGGTGTAAAAAGGGGCGTGGTCTCAGAACACCTCTCTGAAACACAGGTTTGTGGCACTTACTGGATGTACCTGGTGGTCTACTTGGCCACAAGGGACCTTCAGGATTCAAGGGGACTTAATAGGGATGTCATCGTTAGAAATTAGCATTTAAAAAAACAGTGAAATTCACAGAAAAAAACATAGGTTTCAGGGACGTTGTAGTTAGAAATTAGCATTTAAAAAACCTTAGAAATTCACAAAAAAAAAACATAGGTTTCAGGGACATTATAGTTAGCTGGACATTTCGCTCTTACAAAACCATAGAAATTCCACCGTTACAATTAGTTCAGCTAACTATAACTTGCGCACCCGCAATGCACTGCTCATGACATCATATATTACATCATTCATGACATGGTCAGTGACATCACTGAGGACATCACTGATGACATCTCAAATGACATCACTGATGACAACCCTGATGACATCTCAAATGACATCGCTGATGACATCACTGATGACATCATCCACGTGAATATCTGATGCGCCTCCTCACACTAATATAACCTTTGATACACCAACTGTAAAATACAGACTACCATTTTCTAAATCATTGACACACCAATACCAGTTACTACATACGTACTCACTGATTCCTAGGTCTACACACACATCCACTCATTCATCCATACAATCACTCATACATGCAGTCACTCACCAATAAAACACTATCATATGCACTCATACACCTATACAGACACTCACACACCGCCACTCATCCATGCAGTTACTCACACATCTAGTCAGTCATGCTAAGAATCAATCACGCTTCCATTTACTCACCTATACAATTATACACACACCACCTCACTTATTCATACAAACACTAACGCATACTTACTCTCTTATATAATCAGTGATACAGGTACACACTTATCCATACAGCCAGTCTCACAATCACTGACTATTATGTAGAGTCATTTATATACTTTAACTCTCACATACCCTGCCTTTTACATATGTAGTTACTTGGACATGTACCACTGAGACATCCATTTACTCACCACCACAAACCTTACACACACTCACGCACCCATACAGCTGTTTCCACATGCCTTCTTGAACCCATACACCCAGGGAATCAAGCACTCGCACATCTATGCACAGTGTCACATACCGTCCACCGACCCACACACACACTCAATCTCCCCAGAAAATACTCAGACAACCAATCAATAACCATTATAGACACTCATGTAGCTACTGACCAACCCATGCAGCAGCTTGCACAACAACAGACAGACTGATACAGACATTCACACCGTTTAGTCACTAACCCATGCATTCAGTAAGACACATTTAATCACTCACTTCTACAGTCAGTCACGCACCTACTAAATCCTCCATCCAGACACTCATACACCTATTCATTCTTCAATACACCTTGGAATATATATAAAACACATTTAAACTTTACAGAAACACCCAGTCACTGGGCAATGTCATCAGTGATGTCATTTGAGATGTCATCAGTGATGTTACTGACTATGTCATGAATGATGTAATATGTGATATCATGAGCAGTGCATTGCGAGTGCATGAGCTATAGTTAGCTGAACTAACTATAACGGTGGAATTTCAATGGTTTTGTAAGAGTGAAATGTTCATCTAACTATAACTTCCCTGAAACCTATGTTTTTTTCAGTATATATATATATATATATATATATATATATATATATATATATATATATTGCAGTCCAAAATGCCCGAAAGCTTAAAGAATGCACTCCCAGCAGTTTCAGCCAACAGCTTTATTCAAACGGAAAACCGGCAACTTCATTTCAGGTAAGAGATATTTGCCGACGCGTTTCAAGGACACAGCCTCTTCTTCATGGGCAGCTCAGTTGTGCACAGATGATTCCAATTGGCGCTTTTAACTTCATTTGCGCAGTTCGTAGTTCATGTAAATAGTACAATTGCATGTTGGGACCTTGAGTCCCCAATTGGAAAATAGTTATTTCTCATAGTGAGTTCCGTGCACAACTATTTACAAAGCATTTCTTCACCCTCCAGTGGGCCCTCAAATGTCTTGCTGGTTTAAATTTTCCAAGAAACTGCTAGGCTGTTCGCGGCTACGGCAAGGTTCCAAGGGGCCGCTCAGCCTCTCTGATTTCCGAGACGGTGCACTCTTTCACGGCAGGGCAGCCGTGTGAATTAATTGCAGTCCAAAATGCCCGAAAGCTTAAAGAATGCACTCCCAGCAGTTTCAGCCAACAGCTTTATTCAAACGGAAAACCGGCAACTTCATTTCAGGTAAGAGATATTTGCCGACGCGTTTCAAGGACACTGCCTCTTCTTCATGGGCAGCTCAGTTGTGCACAGATGATTCCAATTGGCGCTTTTAACTTCATTTGCGCAGTTCGTAGTTCATGTAAATAGTACAATTGCATGTTGGGACCTTGAGTCCCCAATTGGAAAATAGTTATTTCTCATAGTGAGTTCCGTGCACAACTATTTACAAAGCATTTCTTCACCCTCCAGTGGGCCCTCAAATGTCTTGCTGGTTTAAATTTTCCAAGAAACTGCTAGGCTGTTCGCGGCTACGGCAAGGTTCCAAGGGGCCGCGCAGCCTCTCTGATTTCCGAGACGGTGCACTCTTTCACTGCAGGGCAGCCGTGTGAATTAATTGCAGTCCAAAATGCCCGAAAGCTTAAAGAATGCACTCCCAGCAGTTTCAGCCAACAGCTTTATTCAAACGGAAAACCGGCAACTTCATTTCAGCAACTGAGCTGCCCATGAAGAAGAGGCTGTGTCCTTGAAACGCGTCGGCAAATATCTCTTACCTGAAATGAAGTTGCCGGTTTTCCGTTTGAATAAAGCTGTTGGCTGAAGCTTTCGGGCATTTTGGACTGCAATTAATTCACACGGCTGCCCTGCAGTGAAAGAGTGCACCGTCTCAGAAATCAGAGAGGCTGCGCGGCCCCTTGGAACCTTGCCGTAGCCGCGAACAGCCTAGCAGTTTCTTAATTTAAATTTAAACCAGCAAGACATTTGAGGGCCCACTGGAGGGTGAAGAAATGCTTTGTAAATAGTTGTGCACGGAACTCACTATGAGAAATAACTATTTTCCAATTGGGGACTCAAGGTCCCAACATGCAATTGTACTATTTACATGAACTGCGAACTGCGCAAATGAAGTTAAAAGCGGCAATTGGAATCATCTGTGCACAACTGAGCTGCCCATGAAGAAGAGGCTGTGTCCTTGAAACGCGTCGGCAAATATCTCTTACCTGAAATTAAGTTGCCGGTTTTCCGTTTGAATAAAGCTGCTGGCTGAAACTGCTGGGAGTGCATTCTTTAAGCTTTCGGGCATTTTGGACTGCAATATATATATTTATATATATATATATATATATATATATATATATATATATATATATATATATATATATATATATATTACCTACTGGCGGTCGCCAGTAGGTATATATAGTTAGGATTTTTTCTCTATGGAACTTTTGAAAATTCTATGTCTAATAACTTTGGCGTTTGTGAACGGAATCGGCTGAAATTTTCAGGAAAATGGCACATTTTGTTTCTGAGCAGCCCCTGAAAATTTGGGGGGGTTCCGTCAAGGGGGGGCAGAGAAAAAAGGGGGGGTCCCAAAACGCGTTTTTCCCAGTAATTTTTCCATAGGGCCTTTGGCCTCACTTTTAGCTCGAACGGCTGAATGGATTTACACGAAACTTGTCAAAATTATAGGGACTGTTAGCCCGATGTGCCTTTCCTGGGTCTCAATATATGTGCTCCAGTGGATTTTGAGAAATTAACGTTTAAAAAAACAGATATATCTGTGACAGCGTCCCAGATAGCGCACCAGATCGCGTACTTTTCGCGTAACGGAGCTTTGCGTAGCGAAGCTGATTGGCTCTCCGGTGTCTGTCAACATTCTAAACAGTCCGGTGCGGCCGCCATCTTGTCTCTCGGTAGGATCGAGAGACAAGAGGAGGAGAAAAACGAAGGGGGAATTTAATGAAAGGGGGCAAGGTAGAGCCTTCTTGACCCCCTAGGAATGATGTTGGGGTTATTAAAGGGTTCCGTGGGGCAAAAAATAAAAATTTGATTTTTCGCGGTAGAAGCGCTTCTCGGTTCGCGAACCGGGTCGCAAACTGGTAGCGAAACGTGAATTCGCCATTTTGTGTTTCGATTTAATTAAATTACTAGGTATAAGGGGGTACGGGAGACGTATCCTGACCCCTTATGTTTTCTGAGGGTGGCTGAGGAGGCTCATATATGTTGATACATGTCTTCAGCGGCTGTGCGTGAGCGTTTTTTTTTTTTTTGCTGCGTGACGTCTGTTAACGTTTGATTCGATGGAAATCAGGAACTGTTGACCGCCATTTTGTCACTGCGAGTAAATATTTTGTTAAAAATAATTGTTATAAATTAATCCTTATTGATAAACATTGTCTGCGCCATCTTGCCTTTTTTGCAATGCCACACTTTTGTCGAGCATGGCAGCCATTTTAGATGCCTTGACCAGACCCACTCTCTGCACGCCGCCGATCCTCAGTATGGCTCCCCACCCTCGCAAGCATCTCCCCCACGCACTGGTCACCCCCGCTCTCTCTCTCATGCATGGGCCAGAAACCTCCTTCCATCTGCGCTGTTCTTTTCTGAGAATCACACCCTGTGCCCGCCCGACACCTCCCTTTCACCCTATTCACTACCGCACCCTCTGACACTCCTCTTCCTCTGTGTCCGATTGTCCAGGCCGGTCCCAGACTATCGCCTAGCCCTGCAGATGTAGTTTATGGCCCCAGCTGTAGAGAATCACCCCTCTTCAAAGGAGTTACAGTAGATCAAGGCCCCCACCCGATGAGATCCGTCACACCACACGCGTTCCTACTATCTGATAACCATCCTGTATTGTGCTTGGGGAGGGGATTCTCACTGTGAGGGTGTGTGGGTCCGAGCCTGAAGCGGAAGATTCCAGGGATGCCTCTTTGTACATCAAAGTTTTTACAATTATGTGTCACATTATAAATATATAGCACTCCAACAAAGTTGTAGGATTATAACACTTTAATAACTTATAAATATATACAACGCTCCAACAAAGTAAACACGTTAAAAAAAACTTTTTAAACAACTATTTACAGGACATTGCTTTAACCAGGATAGACAAAGAAATGACACAGTGATGTAAAAGTTTCTGAAAGAAATGCCAAGAACGTCCCATGTGAAAGTGAATTTTATCTGGCAATTTTTTTCTTTTCCTTCTCATGAAAAGAAAGTTAATGCCAGGTTCGTTACCTGCCTCATCTGCAAAAAAAAACTCTTGAGAGGGACCGAAAAAAAATATAGCTATGGTAATCATACCATGCATCGGCACATGGAGAGGTGGCACCCTCTTAATTATTCTAAAGCACAACTTCGAGATTTGGTGGATAATCCCCGACCGGCAAAAACATCCACCAATGACTTAGCAATAAGTGAGTCAGAGGCAAGGGAAACGGTCCCAAATCTGTAAAAGAACTTTAGGCAGATGAGATTGACTTGTGTAGCATGTGAAAAATTAATTTCATGCGGAGAGATGAGTATTACTTTAATAAATAGATCATATGAAAATCATCAATGTCCAAAACGTCCTAGAAAGTAATTTTTGTCATTTTTGAGGAAGAGAGATAACCTACAGTGGTACGGGGTCGTTTTCGTTCGTACTAGGGGGGCCAGGTGACATTCGTTCGGGGTGGCTTAGGGGCATTTAAAACAACTTCCCTGATACAGGTAGCATATAAAGTAGAGGCTAAATACCAGGATCTTTATCGATTGCTTTATGCTGTAGAAAAATGAAAAACACACAACAAACCTGGACCATTCATATTTTCAATGTTACTGCGTACTATACTTTTTAACCCTTAACTAATTGAGCTGCTTCATTTCACCTGCTTTTAAAAAAAAATAAAAATAAAATCGGAAACAGTGGCCATTTCTTCGAAACTTACCAATCTACGCGTTACAACTACGTTTGCTTTTTCAAAAACCTTTAATAAAAATGTTGGTGCCCAAATACGGGCTTACAACTGAGTGGGCCGGCCACGGAGCAGGCTGGAACTGAAAATGGGGGGGGGGGGGGTATTTATTTGTGGAACACATAACAGAGAGTCAGTGGTCGTTGATTTCATAGTAAAAAGTGCGACAAGTGCAACAAAATCATATTGATAATTCATTGTGAGCAAGTACCAAAAGTGTCGACAATTCGAACCTTCAATAATAAATACAGTAATCAATGATGCATTAGAAGTTAATATCAATTCATTGTTTGAACGTGTAATCAGTACCCGTCCCATGTCAATTCATTGTTCGAACGTATAATCAATACCCATCCTGGATCAATTCATTGTCCGAACATATAATTAGTCTTATCCCATATCAATTCATGTGCTAAAAACTGCATACATATCTCATGATATCAAGGCTGAGCAATCGGGGCACAACAAGGAGTTGAGAGTTTCATTTGTACCGGCGCCATTTTGGGTGAGGTCAGGAAGGTCCAAGTATAGTCAAAATGTCTCCACCAACTCGTGGTTGGACCGGGACCTCTTTCGGCAGTCCAAAAGTTTTCGTTGAAGGGTAGCAGAGGGGACTGCCGACATGAACCATCAGTCAAAGTGGGGTGGGAGGCAACAATCTCTCCTACTGGGTCATACTGGTGTCCCACCGGAACTGATCAAGTTGGTAGTCTTGCAGGATTTTGATCATTTCAAGACTGAGGCCGGCGCCGGCATGAGCGCGCCGACGTCCCGCGGCTACGTCGTGGTCGTTTCGTGGGTGATCATGGCAGTCATTCCCCATCGGGGGTCGGGGGCCCCCGTGGCTCTTATAGAATCTTCAAAGTTGAGGGGAACTTTTCTGGACGCAGGAAACTAGAAGCGTCGTTGCACCGCAACAGTGGACGAGACCCCCGCTGGGTGAGCGGAGCATCATTGCCTCGCAATAGTGGACGAGACCTTTTGTCGGGTGAGTGCAGCGCCGCTGCATCGCAAGAGTGGAGGAACCCTTTTCTTGGGTGAGTGGAGCGTTGGGGGTGCAGCTGAGGGGCCCCCACCTGTGGGGGTGGGAGAGGCTCGTTCGCGCCGCCTCTCCCTCCAAGCGCACCCCACGCCGACACCTGGCGTTGATATCTGTGATGTCCGGACCAGGCGATAAGAGGGGGGGGGGGGTCGGAGGCAGAGGCAAGACATCCCCCCGTGGCCTGCAAGGCGGCAGAAGAAGGGAATCGGGAGACCAGTACATTTTGGGCCATCCACCCCACGGCTGATGGCGGTTAGCCGGGCCCCGCCCTGCACGTGTCGAGGCCTCATCTTCCGGATGGGTGTAACCGTGGTCCTGTTGCACTTCGGGAGTTTCCGGAATGGGGGTAGGTATCTGCTGATTTGTATCTATTTCATGTTACCATTAATGGGCGTGGCGGGCGGTGGGACAGACATGCTTGGAGCAGTGGGGGGGTGGCGGAGCCTAGCTACCTCGTGGCTGCCGTAACGTCAAGCTTGGCTTTTTTCACCACTTCCATGTTTCTAAACAGATATATGATGTAATTGTGTGGTTATTGTTACGGTGTACATGTAAAAAATGATGCATAAGTGTTGCACGGGCATTGTAGATACTCTCCTATGTGTGCTTAGCAATTTCAAGTCACTTCCCCCGGGTTCAAGGGCCTTGTAAATACGTCCTCATGTGTGTCTGGTCATTTGAAGTCATTTTCCTTGTAGTGTAAGGCCCTTGTAAATACGCCCCCATGTGTAAAATTAATTAATTTGCCCTTAAATGTTGCGTTTTCGGTAATTTTACCGATTCGGTAATTTTACCGAAAATGCAAGATTGAAATGTGGGTAGCCAATTTTCCATTGGCACATGGCATTCAGAATCGGTATTTTACCATGGAATACAAATCCATGGTAAAATACCGATTCCTGTGTACATGCACATCTGTGCATGTACACATATGCCATGTGACAGACAGACGTGTCCTTAGGGCATGACTGTGTGCCACATTGCACACATGCCCGTTTTGGGGGTGCTAGAGGGTGTCAAAGTGATACCCCCTGCACCCTTGACAAATTCGGTATTTACCGATTCGGTAAATACTGAATCGGTATTTGAATTGAATCCTATGGGCTTCCAGGCCCATAGGATTCAATAGCAAATACCGATTCGGTATTTACCAAATCGGTAAATACCGATTTTTTAAGGAATCGGTAATAAATCAGATGTTGGTACCTACATCCCATTTACCGATTTTGAAATACCGAATTGGTAAAATTCGGTAATATTCGGTTTTTCAAAATCGGTAAATGTGATTTACCTACATCTGGCCCTAGGTGTATTATTGTTTTACATAAAATGTTTTAAAACTTTGTTTGAAATCAAATGCATGCACACTTAGGGCCAGATGTAGGTGGTCGTTTCAGGCCATTTACCGACCGGTTACGGACGTTTTCGGCCGTTTCCGATTGTTAAATGGCAAATCGGTATGTAGGTGCTTAAATCCAAGGCCACGTGTAGGTAAATCTACATTTACAGAATCGGAAAAATTATTTGTTCGGTAAAATTCTGAATCGGTAATTTTACCGATTCTGTTAATTTGTTATGTAGGGGGGAGTCTTCTGAGTCCCAAAGGCCTTAACGAATCGGTATTTTAGCATGAAATCAAACTTCATGGTAAAATACCGATTCCGGTGTGCATGCACATGTGTGCTCGCACACCTATGTCATGTGAAAGGCAAACCTGCCCTTAGGGCTGGTTTGTTTGCCACATGGCACCTGTGCCTGTTTTGAGGGTGTCAGAGGGTGTCAAAGTGATACCCCCTGCACCCTTGTGCATACTTTATTTTTTATTTTTATAGCATTGTCGAATCTAGTTCTTACTGTTATTGATTTACTGTTTGGTAATAGTGGTTAATAACATTTTTTATTATATTTCACCACAGATTCAACTGCAGATTATTTGGGAATTAGACAATACCGTCTAAGGATAGAATTCGAAAGGCTACAAAACGTCAAAGACAGCTTGACCCCGGGAGCCGGCCGGCTATGTCGGGTGCGATCTCAGGCTACACCAGGGCTATAAGACTTTTGGGAGGGGGTCGAAGCCAAGCGTCTTCTCCGAGTCCGTGCCATCACAGCGCCCCTCGGGGGCCTCCGTCAAGCGGTTTAGGGCGCTACCGTATCACATTGTTTTCAAATGCAGTCAGGTCCACAAACGGCCCCCACTTACTTTGAGAATAGTGAAGCTGCAGCAGGTGCAAATAAGGTTTAGACAGTGTTACAATCGCTGCTCAGAACTCTGAAGTATGGCACCCAACATCCAGGACTTATGCCATTTGTGCAAGGCAGTAACATCGAAGCAACTCAGGGACCAAAACTATGAATGAACACTCAAAATCTTACTATTGATGCTTGACTGAGGCCAAGGAGATCAGAGTGCATGAGTCTCATGCTCGATCGATTGAGCTAGCCGGATCGGGCAACTAAAAGTATAAAATAGTTATGTAAATAGTTATTTAATAAAATGTTTTACCCTGTTACTTTGCTGGTGTGTTGTATATATTTATAATATTTGCATAGGGTTTGTCGTTATTTTGGGTGGGGTGGGTGGCGGAGCCGAGCTGTCTTGCAGCCATCATCGTGTGGAGCTCAGTTCATCTCAATAGTTTCGTATTTCTCATGAGGGGTTGTTCTTAATATTTCTATTTTAGCTAGGACAAAAAGAGATCCCATTAGTGGCCTACTGATTTTGCTCGATTCCTTTTGTTTTTTAAAACAATTTTTCACTATCTGCAAAGACTAAACAGAGTATTGCGACTCTGTGCTTGTTTGTAAATAGAGAATGAACCAAAGAGAACCAATTCTAAAACAGTAAATGCTTGGATAACAATCAATCAAATGGAGAGAGAAGCAGACACGACGGATTAGAACGGGGGCAAAGGCCTGCGTTAACTACCCTTCACTATCTGCAAAGAGAGAGTACTGCTAAGAGAAAAGCGAGGGGGGGGAGGGGGGGCAGCGTTCAAAGTACATCAGCGTGCATAAATACGAAAATGTTTTTACCTATCACGTACTTCACATTTGACAGCTTTTGATATTTGCTATTAAAAAACCATTGAAATTCACTGAAAAAACCATAGGTTTTAGGCCATATATAGTTAGGGATTAGCATTTACAAAACCTTAATTTACTCGCACAAAACCATAGAAATTTGCATATATAGTTAGATGCAATAACTATATATCGCGCACCCGCAACCCACTGCTGATGATGTCACATATTACATCATTCATGACATGGTCAGTGACATCACTGATGACATCACTGATGACATCTCAAATGACATCACTGATGACATCACTGATGACATCTCAAATGACATCTCAAATGACATCACTGATTTCATCACTGATGACATCACTGATGACATCTCATTTGACATTACTGATCACATCACTGATAATATCATTCATGTGATAATACCATGAACCTCTTCTGACTCTAATATAACCTTAGATATACTCAGTGTAAACAGACACTCAGAGACTGTTACTCATCCATGGAGTTACTCACACACCTAGTCAGTCATGCAAAGAATCAATCACACCTCCTTTTCTTCAACTATACAGTTATACACACCTTACTTAATCAAACATATACTAACACATATTTACTCTCTTATACAATCCCTGATACAAGTTCACAATGATCCATACAGCCACTCACACATTCACTGGCTCTTATGCACAGTTATTTATATATGTCAACTCTTACATGTACTGTGTTTTACATATGTATTTACTTTGACATGTAGCACTGAGAAATCCAATTACTCACTAATGCACTCATGCTGATAGTCAACCGCCCATACAGCTGTTTCCACATGCACTTTTGAACCCATACATCTACTGAATCAACTGCTCACACATCTATGCACAGAGTCACACACCTCCCAGCCACCCCCACACACACACTCAGTCTCCCATACAAATATTTGGGCAACCAATCAATAACCCATATAGTTACTCATATAGCTACTGATCAACACATGCAGCAGTTTACAGAACTACAGTAATAATGATGCACAAATTAAGACAGTTTAGTCACTAACCCATGCACTCAGTGAGACACATTTAATCATTCTCTCATACAGTCAGTCATGCACCTACTAAATCCTTCATCCAAACACTTATACATCCACTCATTCTTCAATATGTAAGACATATTTTAACTTTACAGAAACATACAGTCACTGGATGTTGTCATTTGAGATGTCATCAGTGATGTCATTTGAGATGTCATCAGTGATGTCATCAGTGATGTCACTGACCATGTCATGAATGATGTAATATGTGACATCATCAGCAGTGGGTTGCGGGTGCGCGATATATAGTTATTGCATCTAACTATATATGCGAATTTCTATGGTTTTGTGCGAGTAAATTAAGGCTTTGTAAATGCTAATCCCTAACTATATATGGCCTAAAACCTATGGTTTTTTCAGTGAATATATATATATATATATATATATCCAACAAAGTTGCCCAAAGCAATGAGAGCGCACACAATTTCAGAAGAAACCATCCGGTTTATTTCAATGAAAAAACGAGCAGCAGCATTCATGTTAAATTCATATCCATCCGACGCGTTTCAAGGCTCCTGCCTCTTAATCATGGACCTTTGCATATACTCAGCAGATGGCTCTGATTACTTCTTTTTAAGCATGCCTCATTTACATACCCCCAGTGGGCCTCGCTGTGTGCGTCACTTTCTCAAAGCATGCTAGGACTTGTGGTCCTAATCAGAGTAATGCATTACCTTCCAGTAGGTTCTGCTTCGTGTATGACATTTTAAAGTTCTTTTTAAAGTTCTTGTTCGATTATTATGCATTAGGTCTAGTGCCTACATATTAAACAGTTAGCCGCTCACACTAAAAGATACTGTAGACCTAATGCATAATAATCTTTGGCACTAGTCCGAATGCAGAAAATATTGCTAATTTCAATATTTAATTGAAATGGTGGATTTGAGCGCATACGACCAGGCAATTGTTGTATTCCCTTTATTGATAGGGATACAAGGAGGCTTAATTAATGTATGAAAATGTATGCATACAGTTACTGCATACGATTTGCAAAAATGTTTATAAATGTAAAATTTATGTTTTCAAATACTTTTATTTATAGTTTCTCAAAAACATGAGTGAAGCATAATATGCTATAAAATGATGTATAACATGTGTTCATTTTGACTGTTATATCAGGCGTTTTGTGCATTGGATACTCCATTCCAAGATGGCTGCCATGTTTTTACTCTAAAACAGATACCAACAATGCCTCTTTTGTGTTTACTCACCTAATCACTTGAAAACTTTATTTATGCATGTAGCGGTAGACAATGAAAATTGTGTGATCAAGAGACCGGTGGGTCTCGAAAAGCGTAGCGATTAACAAAGAACAAACTTGGTGTTATCTACACTCGCTCCGAGTGCGCATTGAATCCTTTCTGGGAACTTTGGAATTTGTGTGTGTGTGTATATATATATATATATATATATATATCCTCCTCACTTCGCTTGGTGCCGCTTTCACAGCAATCACAGTCACTTCCAGACCGTCAAACAAACGAAAAAGGCAGACCCATGAAATTTTCCAGTGCAGTGATTTAATCCATGTTAAAATTCAAAAATACAACCCAGCAAGCCCGCATGACGCGTTTCGCCTCCAGCCGGAGGCTTGATCACATGATACATATATATATATATATATCCAACAAAAACTCCTTCAAAGAAAGAGAAAAGGCCACAACTGGGGAAAACTTCAGAAGCGCTTTAATGTGCTGCACAAGCCAGAGTTGATTTCTGTCACCTTCTATGGCGGATGCATTTCGGCGTGGTCTGCCTCTTCAGCGCCAGGTGCAAGTGCTCATATATACGGGCGTGAGTCAAGGTTTAAATGTCCTGCCCTCTCCTCGTTCAAAGACCGCAGCTCCTCCCACGCCAATGCCGTCCCAACGTGTATGCCTCCTGTAGCTCGCCTGGTAGTCAGCGCCTACAAGTCCCAGAATGCAGTGGCAAACCCTGGTAGGTATTTGCGGGAGTGAGGTGGGGAAGGAAAAATTGTGCTCCAAAGTCTAAGAACTGTCCTAATGCCCTAGAGCACTCTTGAGCAGCGGCGCTTCCTCTGGTCCCCAAACGCTTCAACCTCCTCAGCATAGGAATCCTTTCTGGCGGGGACAGGCATGGAGGTCCTACCTGCCCTACCGTCATACTTCTTCTTCTGCTGGGTGGTGAGCCCTGTTGAATCCGGCATACAAACATACATACATACATATATATATATATTCACTGAAAAAACCATAGGTTTCAAGCCTTATATAGTTAGTAATTAGCATTTAAAAAACCTTTGAAATTCACTCAAAAAACTATATGTTTTAGGGGTGGTATAGTTAGCTGGACATTTCACTCATACAAAACCATTGAAATTGCTTATATATAGTTAGTTGTACTAACTTTATTTCGCGCACCCGCAATCCACTGTTGATGATGTCACATATTACATCATTCATGACATGGTCAGTGACATCACTGATGACATCTCAAATGACATCACTGATGACATCACTGATGCTTCTTATTTCTAGCGCCATGAAACCGCCTGATGTCCGTGCGCTGTACAAATAATTTTAGCATAACATAACATAAACAAAAACATAGAAGGAAGAAATAAGAAGCACAATTTGAAGGAACAAAATTACCCCAGACTAATACGGAAATCGCAGCAACACAAAGAAGTGGTCATCCCTAATGCATAAGAAAGAGTTAGTAACAGCAATGTCAGGAAACCTTTATCATAATAATAGGATTCCACAACCTTTCCGATGCTGATGACGGAACCGCTCCGTCATCAGCCATGGTGACGCTGTGCTGATGACGGAGCGGTTCCGTCAGGGCCCGCTCGCCGCACCTGCGTGGCGCGGATTCCACGCCTGCGCTGGGCGTTCCATTGAGCAGGCGGGGCCATGATGGAACTGCTCCGTCATGAGCACAGCTCAACCGAGGCTGGTGACGGAGCGGTTCCGTCACCAGCATGGGCGCGCTGCGCACAGGCACGGCCGCCCGCCCCCTTAGCGCTGCGGCGGAATAGCCGCCGCAGCGAAGGTGTTAGGTTCTTGCATCAGCTTCAAGTCCACAATCGCGCTCACTTTCACTTCCTGATATATATATATATATATATATATATATATATATATATATATATATATATATATGTTACGCAATGGCCCAAGAGCTTTGAGGACGCACACACAGTTGATGAAATCTTTCGATTTATTAAAAAGGACACCAGCAGCTTCAGTCCGGTATTTGGATCCATTTCATTTTCCTTGCATCCTTGTTTTTGCTTTGTTTCCTCGCTTTTGCTGACGCGTTTCGAGGCTTCAGCCTCTTAATCATAGCTGGCTTGGAATCTGCTCGGAAGGACTGTTTGATGCTTCAATAATTTTCATGCTTTTAGCCCTCAGTGGGCGTGGTCACTGTGTTGCATGTAGGGACTTGTGGTCCACTCGAGCACCATTATTTCCTTGTAGTAAGGTTCGTCATCTTCCTTGATTTTACAGCATGTTTGTTACCCTTCGTGGGCCCCCAGAGTGAGTTGCTGGTAAGTGAAGTCCCATCTCCTGAGCTGAAAACAGGTTTGGACATAGTTCCGACCACAGCTTCGCCATTAAGTGTCCGCGATGGTGCAGCCCTCCACGGCAGGGCAGCCGTGTTAATTTATGTTACGCAATGGCCCAAGAGCTTTGAGGACGCACACACAGTTGATGAAATCTTTCGATTTATTAAAAAGGACACCAGCAGCTTCAGTCCGGTATTTGGATCCATTTCATTTTCCTTGCATCCTTGCTTTTGCTTTGTTTCCTCGCTTTTGCTGACGCGTTTCGAGGCTTCAGCCTCTTAATCATAGCTGGCTTGGAATCTGCTCGGAAGGACTGTTTGATGCTTCAATAATTTTCATGCTTTTAGCCCTCAGTGGGCGTGGTCACTGTGTTGCATGTAGGGACTTGTGGTCCACTCGAGCACCATTATTTCCTTGTAGTAAGGTTCGTCATCTTCGTCATATTTGTGTATGTATATATATATATATATATATATATATATATATATATATATATATATATATATATATATATATATATATATATATATATATATATATATATATATATATATATATATATATATTACCTACTGGCGGTCGCCAGTAGGTATATATAGTTAGGACCTAGTTTCCATTGGAAATCCGTAACATTCTATTGGGAATAACTTTGACGCCAGTGGACGAATATTCGCAAATTTCTTAAAGAAGATGGCCCGTTTCGCTCCGCTTCTTCCCTGAAAGTCTCAGGTAGATTCGTCAAGCAGGGGCCGGGAAAAAAGGGGGGTCCCAAAACGTGTTTTCCCCATGTTAATTCCCATAGGATGATTAGACACGGCTACGGCCCGAACGGCTGAATGGAATTACAAGAAATTTGGCAAAATGGTAGAGTCTGATTCGCAGATCGGCCTTTTGTTTAAATGGTGTAAATCCCTCCAGTAGTTGTTGAGAAAATCGAATTTGAAAAAATGTATATATCTATAAGCGCGCACCGTGCGAGCACCTTCCCCTGCACGAGCTGCATGCTGATTAGCTGCCACTGTCTGTCAACACTCCAAAACAGAAATTGATGGCAGCCATCTTGTGCCTCAGTAGACTGAGGCACAAGAAAGCAGAAAACCAAACATGTAGAACTCAAAAAGGGGGCAGGGTAGGAACACCCTGACCCCCTAGGCCTGCCCAGGTGGTCCCAAGGACCCCCAAGGCCACATTTTTTTTTTAAATCCCTTTTTTTTCCAAATTAGCGCCCGGGGGGACAAAATCGGGGGGCATAGTGGTAAAGAAATGGAGTAGTCCTGGGTGTGCCGACCAACAAAGGGGTAACTCAGCGAAATAAAATAGTGACCAGCCCTTGGTCACGGTCTGGCGCCACCACCTGTGCCTCGGAGGTCCGTGTGCCTCTGGATAAATTGGCCACACGGAGCAGGGATTCCATGGAGCATCAGCTACGAGGAGTTCCACCTTCGCAGCCTCGTGGGTCCGCCGGCTGTCTAAACGTGCAGCTGGTGTTGAACAGGAGATGCCGGGTAATGACACTGGGGGGTTGCAGGACATGGTTTTCCCTATGATTGTTTGAGGGAGTGACTTTGTGATGGCGCCCATACTTGGATTTTGATTGGAGCACTACCAGTCCCAAATGCCTTGGGTGTAATCAACAGGTACAATAATGGAAATAAAAAGAGGGATTATACTGGTCAGTGCTTCTTTGCCGTCATTTGTCTCACCATGCCCATGATGAAGGGCGTTTACCGCCCGAAACGCGTCAGCAAAATGGGAAATAGTGCATGCATACCTACCTTGTGAAAGGGAGTAGTCCTGGGTGTGCCGACCAACAAAGGGGTAACTCAGCGAAATAAAATAGTGACCAGCCGTTGGTCATGGTCTGGCGCCACCACCTGTGCCTCGGAGGTCCGTGTGCCTCTGGATGAATTGGCCACACGGAGCAGGGATTCCATGGAGCGTCAGCTATGAGGAGTTCCACCTTCGCAGCCTCGTGGGTCCGCCGGCTTTCTAAAAGTGCAGCTGGTGTTGAACAGGAGATGCCGGGTAATGACACTGGGGGGTTGCAGGACATGGTTTTCCCTATGATTGTTTGAGGGAGTGACTTTGTGATGGCGCCCATACTTGGATTTTGATTGGAGCATTACCAGTCCCAGAATGCCTTGGGTGTTATCAACAGGTACAATAATGGAAATAAAAAGAGGGATTATACTGGTCAGTGCTTCTTTGCCGTCATTTGTCTCACCCTGCCCATGATGAAGGGCGTTTACCGCCCGAAACGCGTCAGCAAAATGGGAAATAGTGCCTGCATACCTACCTTGTGAAATGGAGTAGTCCTGGGTGTGCCGACCAACAAAGGGGTAACTCAGCGAAATATATATATATATATATATATATATATATATATATATATATATATATATATATATATATATATATATATATATTACCTACTGGCGGTTGCCAGTAGGTATATATAGTTAGGACCTAGTTTCCATAGGAAATCCGTAACATTCTATTGGGAATAACTTTGGCGCCAGTGGACGAATCTTCGCGAATTTCTCAAAGAAGATGGCCCGTTCTGCTCCGCTTCTTCCCTGAAAGTCTCAGGTAGATTCGTCAAGTGAGGGCCGAGAAAAAAGGGGGGTCCCAAAACGTGTTTTCCCCATGTTAATTTCCATAGGATGATTAGACACGGCTACAGCCCGAACGGCTGAATGGAATTACAAGAAATTTGGCAAAATGGTAGAGTCTGATTCGCAGATCGGCCTTTTGTTTAAATGGTGTAAATCCCTCCAGTAGTTGTTGAGAAAATCGAATTTGAAAAAATCTATATATCTATAAGCGCGCACCGTGCGCGCACCGTGCGAGCACCTTCCCCTGCACGAGCTGCATGCTGATTAGCTGCCACTGTCTGTCAACAATCCAAAACAGAAATTGATGGCAGTCATCTTGTGCCTCGGTAGACTGAGGCACAAGAAAGCAGAAAAACAAGCGTGTAGAGCTCAAAAAGGGGGCAGGGTAGAAACACAGGAAACCTTTATCATAATAAAAGGATTCCACATGATATGAATCTCCAAAACTCAATATGAACCATCATTCATAGGGCACCTTAATAGGTTTGTATATAAGGATTTTCAATAACTTGGTTTAGAAACATCAGACTATCAAATTTCATGGTTTTCTATCAAATATGCAATTTCCATTTTGGGTTAACATATGCAATTAAAGTCTTGTCTTTTTCTAAAAAAAAAAGATTTTTGCTCAAAGATCTGATGTCATTTATGGTCTCTGAATGTCATCTTATGATTTTCCCTAGTACAAAAGCATCACATCGGCAGATTCTGCCGTACCTGTCCAAGATTTACCATCACATACCACGGATGCCCATCATAATGTTAACTTCCATTATGTCAGGGCCACAGTTGTGCCATTGATTATCACCATAATGCTATGAACCCGCAAATCATGTAAGCCAAGGACATTATTATTCCAAGGATGGCCATGATTATATGATACATGTCCACAATTAGGCCAAAGGTACTCAAAATATGGAAAAGATAGCTGACATAATGCCAAAATTAGTCCAAAGATGCCCAGCATTTGTCAAGATTTATGATTCTTTTGCCAGGGTCAGCATTATGTCAGAAATAGACAGAGCGCGCCAGAAATTAACCCCCTATACCAGAGATACTTGGAGTTTCTTAACACCAGGAATCACTTCCAAGAAGAGACAATCATATAGGTTCATCAAAGTCCCCTTTTGCGAGTCTGTATTAGCGATTATTAAGGAATCGCTATTACAGACTCGCAAAACGGGATGCATGTAGAAATCGCAATATTTTTTGCTATTTCTACTGCTTCCTTATTTGCGTTTCGCAAATTGCTAATCGCAAATAAGGATGCGATTTCCCATTCATTCCTATTTGCGATTAGCAATTAGCGAATCGCAAATAAGGATGCGATTTCAAGGGGTCCAGGGTGTCCAAAGGACACCCTGTAGCACCCCTGAAATGCAAATGTACACAGGTGTTGCGCACACACATGTCCAAAGGACATGTGTGTGTGTAACATACAACTTAGAAAAATGCACTAAAGTGCATTTTTCTAAGTTTTCGCTATTTACCACGAAGTTACACTTCGCAGTAAATAGCGGCCCCATATTGCGAATTCGCAATTTTTAAAAGGTTCATGAATAGCATTTAAGGAATCTCTAATTGAGATTCCTTAAATGCGATTCTTGGCAATTTAGCGAGTTCTGTAATTGCGATTTTTGCATTTTGGGATGATGAATCCCAAATGCAAAAATAGCGCTTGCAAAGGGCTGGATTCTCAGAATCTGGCCCTTTGCCAGCCGATTTTACTTTGATGAATCTGGCCGAATA